>NC_069504.1:471776213-471944392 GCF_027579735.1 Bombina bombina | reverse complement strand
TTAGGGGCAAACAGGCCAGAAAACCTGCTGCTGCCCCTAAGACAGCATGAATTGAGGGCCCCCGATCCGGGACCGGATCTAGTGGGGGGCAGACTTTCCCTCTTCGCCCAGGCTTGGGCAAGAGATGTTCAGGATCCCTGGGCGTTAGAGATCATATCTCAGGGATACCTTCTGGACTTCAAATCCTCTCCCCCAAGAGGGAGATTTCTCCAACATTGGTGTGTCCGGTCCACGGCGTCATCCATTACTTGTGGGATATTCTCCTCCCCCACAGGGAAAGGCAAGGAGAGCACACATCAAGAGCTGTCCATATAGTCCCTCCCAGGCTCCGCCCCCCCAGTCATTCTCCTTGCCGCTCTGAACAAGTAGCATCTCCTCGGGGATGGTGAGGAGTTTGTGGTGTTTAGTTGTAGTTTTTTATTCTTCTATCAAGAGTTTGTTATTTTAAAATAGTGCTGGTATGTACTATTTACTCTGAAACAGAAAGAGATGAAGAGTTCTGTTTAAAAGAGGATTATGATTTTAGCAGACAGTAACTAAAATCAGTTGCTCTTCCCACACAGGACTGTTGAGATGAGAGAACTTCAGTTGGGGGGAACAGTTTGCAGACTTTTCTGCTCAAGGTATGACTAGCCATTTTTCTAACAAGACTGTGTAATGCTGGAAGGCTGTCATTTTCCCTCATGGGGATTGGTAAGCCATTTTCTTAGTCTCAAACAGAATAAAGGGCTTATTATGGGCTATACACTGGTAGACACTCTTAAGGGCTAAATCGATTGCTTTATTTAAGTATTATATGCAGTTTGAAGTTGAATTTCACACTTTTATAACATTGGGGAACGTTTTTTAGCACCAGGCACTTGTTAAGACACCTTCCCAGTCAGGAAGGGCCTTTCTCTGTAGTAGGCAGAGCCTCATTTTCATGCCATTACTGTGCAGTTACTTTTGAGTACAGTACATGCAGCTGCATGTGTGTGGGTCTGGAATCCACTAAAAACGTTCCTAGAAGGCTTCATTTGATATCATATACCCCCCTGGGATTGGTGAAGTCGCAGCAAAGGCTGTAGCTGGGACTGTAAGGGGGTTAAAATTAAAAACGGCTCCGGTTTCCACATTTTAAGGGTTAACAGCTTGAAAATTGGGGTGCAATACTTTGAATGCATTAAGACACTGTGGTGAAAATTTGGTAAAGATTGGATAATTCCTTCATAGTTTTTCACATATTCAGTAATAAAGTGTGCCCTGTTTAACATTTAAAGAGACAGTAACGGTTTTGTTTTAAAACGGTTTTTGTGCTTTATTAACCAGTTTAAGCCTGTTTAACATGTCTGTACCTTCAGATAGATCATGTTCTGTATGTATGGTAGCCAATGTGGTTCCCCCTTCAAATATGTGTGATAATTGTGCCATAGCGTCCAAACAAAGTAAGGACAGTACTGTCACAAATTGTAAAGTTGCCCAGGATGATTCCTCAGATGAAGGAAGTAGACATAGTTCTACATCATCTCCTTCTGTGTCTATACCAGTTATGCCCGCGCAGGCGACCCCTAGTACTTCTAGCGCGCCAATGCTTGTTACTATGCAGCAATTGACGGCAGTAATGGATAACTCCATAGCTAATATTTTATCCAAAATGCCAGCATTTCAGAGAAAGCGCGATTGCTCTGTTTTAAACACTGTAGAGCAGGAGGGCGCTGATGATAATTTTTCTGTCATACCCTCACACCAATCTGAAGTGGCAGTGAGGGAGGGTTTGTCAGATGGGGAAATTTCTGATACAGGAAGAATTTCTCAGCAGGCAGAACCTGATGTTGTGACATTTAAATCAAAATTAGAGCATCTCCGCGCATTACTTAAGGAGGTGCTATCTACTCTGGATGATTGTGACAATCTGGTCAACCCAGAAAAATTGTGCAAGATGGACAAGTTCCTTGAGGTCCCGGTGCACCCTGATGCTTTTCCGATACCTAAACGGGTGGCGGACATAGTGAATAAGGAGTGGGAGAAGCCAGGCATACCTTTTGTCCCTCCTCCTATATTTAAGAAATTGTTCCCTATGGTCGACCCCAGGAAGGACACATGGCAAACAGTCCCTAAGGTCGAGGGGGCGGTTTCTACTCTAGCCAAGCGCACGACCATTCCTATTGAGGACAATTGTGCTTTCAAAGATCCTATGGATAAAAAATTGGATGGTTTGCTTAAAAATATTTTTGTACAGCAAGGTTACCTCCTTTAACCTATTTCGTGCATTATTCCTGTCACTACAGCGGCGTGGTTCTGGTTCGAGGAACTGGAAAAGTCGCTCAGTAGGGAGACTCCGTATGAGGAAGTCATGGACAGAATTCACGCACTTAAGTTAGCTAATTCCTTTATTTTAGACACCGCTTTGCAGTTAGCGAGGTTAGCGGCGAAAAATTCAGGGTTTACAATTGGGGCGCGTAGAGCGCTCTGGCTAAAGTCTTGGTCGGCGGATGTATCTTCCAAGACAAAATTGCTTAATACCCCTTTCAAAGGTAAGACCCTTTTTGGGCCAGAATTGAAAGAGATTATTTCAGACATCACTGAGGGAAAGGGCCATGCCCTCCCACAAGATAAACCTTTCAAGGCTAAGAATAAGTCTAATTTTCGTTCCATTCGCAATTTCAGGAACGGACCGGCTTCCAACTCGGCAGCCTCTAGACAAGAGGGTAATGCTTCCCAGACTAAACCAGCTTGGAAATCAATGCAAGGCTGGAACAAGGGTAAACAGGCCAAGAAGCCTGCTGCTGCTACCAAAACAGCATGAAGGGGTAGCCCCCGATCCGGGACCGGATCTAGTAGGGGGCAGACTCTCTCTCTTTGCTCAGGCTTGGGCAAGAGATGTTCAGGATCCCTGGACACTAGAAATAGTCTCTCAGGGTTTTCTTCTGGAGTTCAAGGAACTACCCTCAAGGGGAAGGTTCCACATGTCTAACTTATCTTCAAACCAAATAAAGAGACAGGCATTCTTACATTGTGTAGAAGACCTGTTAAAGATGGGAGTGATACACCCAGTTCCAACTGTGGAACAAGGTCGGGGGTTTTACTCAAATCTGTTTGTAGTTCCCAAAAAAGAGGGAATTTTCAGACCAATTCTGGATTTAAAAATTCTAAACAAATTTCTCAGAGTTCCATCGTTCAAATGGAAACCATTCGAACAATTTTATCTACAATCCAGGAGGGTCAATTTATGACTACCGGGGATTTAAAGGATGCGTATCTACATATTCCTATCCACAAAGATCATCCAAGGATTTTCACAAAGGTGCTAGGGTCCCTTCTAGAGGTTCTAAGACCAAGGGGTATTGCAGTGGCACCTTATCTGGACGACATTCTAATCCAAACGTCGTCTCTTTCCAAAGCAAAGGCTCATACAGACATTGTTCTAGCCTTTCTCATATCTCACGGGTGGAAGGTGAACGTAGAAAAGAGTTCCCTGTCTCCGTCGACAAGAGTTCCCTTCTTGGGAACGATAATAGATTCTTTAAAAATGAAGATCTTCCTGACAAGTCAGAAAGTCAAAGCTTCTAAAGCTTGTCAAGTTCTTCACTCTATTCTGCAGCCTTCCATAGCTCAGTGCATGGTAGTAGTAGGGTTGATGGTTGCAGCAATGGACATAGTTCCTTTTGCTCAAATTCATCTAAGACCATTACAACTGTGCATGCTCAAGCAGTGGAATGGGGACTATACAGACTTGTCTCCAAAGATTCAAGTAGACCAGATGACCAGAGACTCACTCCGTTGGTGGTTGTCACAGGATCACCTGTCTCAGGGAATGAGTTTCCGCAGACCAGAGTGGGTCATTGTCACGACCGACGCCAGTCTATTAGGCTGGGGCGCGGTCTGGGATTCCCTGAAAGCTCAGGGTCTATGGTCTCGGGAAGAGTCTCTTCTCCCGATAAACATCCTGGAACTGAGAGCGATATTCAATGCTCTCCGGGCTTGGCCTCAACTAGCGAAGGCCGGATTCATAAGATTCCAGTCAGACAACATGACGACTGTAGCTTACATCAACCATCAGGGAGGAACAAAGAGTTCCTTGGCGATGAGAGAGGTATCCAAGATCATCAAATGGGCGGAGGATCACTCCTGCCATCTATCTGCAATTCACATCCCAGGATTAGACAACTGGGAGGCGGATTATCTGAGTCGTCAGACTTTCCATCCGGGGGAGTGGGAACTCCACCCGGAGGTTTTTGCCCAGTTGACTCAATTATGGGACATTCCAGACATGGATCTGATGGCGTCTCGTCAGAACTTCAAGGTTCCTTGCTACGGGTCCAGATCCAGGGATCCCAAGGCGACTCTAGTGGATGCATTAGTGACGCCTTGGTCGTTCAACCTAGCTTATGCATTTCCACCGTTCCCTCTCCTTCCCAGGCTTGTAGCCAGGATCAAACAGGAGAAGGCCTCAGTGATTCTGATAGCTCCTGCGTGGCCACGCAGGACTTGGTATGCAGACCTGGTGAATATGTCATCGGCTCCACCATGGAAGCTACCTTTGAGACAGGATCTTCTAGTGCAAGGTCCATTCGAACATCCAAATCTAGTTTCTCTCCAGCTGACTGCTTGGAAATTGAACGCTTGATTTTATCCAAGCACGGGTTTTCAGATTCAGTGATAGATACTCTGGTCCAAGCCAGAAAACCTGTGACTAGAAGGATTTACCATAAAATATGGAAAGGATATATCTGTTGGTGTGAATCCAAGGGATTCTCATGGATTAATATTCCCAGGATCCTCTCCTTTCTAACAAGAAGGTTTGGATAAGGGATTGTCAGCGAGTTCTCTAAAAGGACAGAGATCTGCTTTATCTGTCTTGTTACACAGACGACTGGCAGCTGTGCCAGATGTACAAGCTTTTGTACAGGCTTTGGTCAGAATCAAACCTGTTTACAGACCTTTGACTCCTCCCTGGAGTCTAAATTTAGTTTTTTCAGTTCTTCAAGGGGTTCCATTTGAACCCTTACATTCCATAGATATCAAGTTACTATCTTGGAAAGTTCTGTTTTTGGTTGCTATTTCTTCTGCTAGAAGAGTTTCTGAACTATCTGCTTTGCAGTGTGATCCACCCTATCTGGTGTTCCATTCAGATAAGGTTGTTTTGCGTACCAAGCCTGGTTTTCTTCCAAAAGTTGTTTCCAACAAGAATATTAACCAGGAAATAGTTGTCCCTTCTTTGTGTCCGAATCCAGTTTCAAAGAAGGAACATTTGTTACACCATTTAGATGTAGTCCGTGCTTTAAAGTTCTATTTAGAAGCAACAAAGGATTTCAGACAAAACTTCTTTTTTGTTTGTCGTTTATTCTGGTAAGAGGAGAGGACAAAAAACTACTGCTACCTCTCTTTCTTTCTGGCTGAAAAGCATTATCCGATTGGCTTATGAGACTGCCGGACGGCAGCCTCCTGAACGAATCACAGCTCACTCTACTAGGGCTGTGGCTTCCACATGGGCCTTCAAGAACGAGGCTTCTGTTGATCAGATATGTGAGGCAGCAACTTGGTCTTCTCTGCACACTTTTGCCAAATTCTACAAATTTGATACTTTTTGCTTCTTCGGAGGCTATTTTTGGGAGAAAGGTTTTGCAAGCCGTGGTGCCTTCTGTTTAGGTAACCTGATTTGCTCCCTCCCTTCATCCGTGTCCTAAAGCTTTGGTATTGGTTCCCACAAGTAATGGATGACGCCGTGGACCGGACACACCAATGTTGGAGAAAACAGAATTTATGCTTACCTGATAAATTACTTTCTCCAACGGTGTGTCCGGTCCACGGCCCGCCCTGGTTTTTTAATCAGGTTTGAAAAATTTCTCTCTATACACTACAGTCACCACGGCACCCTATAGTTTCTCCTTTTTTTCTCCTAACCGTCGGTCGAATGACTGGGGGGGGCGGAGCCTGGGAGGGACTATATGGACAGCTCTTGATGTGTGCTCTCCTTGCCTTTCCCTGTGGGGGAGGAGAATATCCCACAAGTAATGGATGACGCCGTGGACCGGACACACCGTTGGAGAAAGTAATTTATCAGGTAAGCATAAATTCTGTTTTCATCTGTCAAGGTTGTCAACAAACCTAACAAAGAAGGAAGCGTTTCTACGCTGCGTACAAGATCTTTTATTAATGGGAGTGATCCATTCAGTTCCGCGGTTGGAACAAGGACAAGGGTTTTACTCAAATCTGTTTGTAGTTCCCAAGAAAGAGGGAACCTTCAGGCCAATCTTGGATTTAAAGATCCTAAACAAATTCCTAAGAGTTCCATCGTTCAAGATGGAAACTATTCGAACAATTTTGCCCATGATCCAAGAGGGTCAGTACATGACCACAGTGGATTTAAAGGATGCTTACCTTCACATACCGATTCACAGAAGTCATTACCGGTATCTAAGGTTTGCCTTTTTAGACAAGCATTACCAGTTTGTAGCTCTTCCATTCGGACTGGCTACGGCTCCAAGAATCTTCACAAAGGTTCTGGGCACTCTTCTGGCGGTACTAAGACCGCGAGGAATTTCAGTAGCTCCGTACTTAGACGACATACTGATACAAGCTTCAAGCTTTCAAACTGCCAAATCTCATACAGAGATAGTACTGGCATTTCTAAGGTCGCATGGATGGAAAGTGAACGAAGAGAAAAGTTCTCTCTTTCCACTCACAAGAGTTCCCTTCCTGGGGACTCTGATAGATTCTGTAGAAATGAAGATTTACCTGACAGAGGACAGGTTAACAAAACTTCAAAATGCATGCCGTGTCCTTCATTCCATTCAACACCCGTCAGTAGCTCAATGCATGGAGGTAATCGGACTAATGGTAGCAGCAATGGACATAGTTCCTTTTGCACGCCTACATCTCAGACCACTGCAACTGTGCATGCTAAGTCAGTGGAATGGGGATTACTCAGATTTGTCCCCCACTCTAAATCTGAATCAAGAGACCAGAAATTCTCTTCTATGGTGGCTTTATCGGCCACATCTGTCCAGGGGAATGCCATTCAGCAGGCCAGACTGGTCAATTGTAACAACAGACGCCAGCCTACTAGGTTGGGGCGCTGTCTGGAATTCTCTGAAGGCTCAGGGACTATGGAATCAGGAGGAGAATCTCCTTCCAATAAACATTCTGGAATTGAGAGCAGTCCTCAATGCTCTTCTGGCTTGGCCCCAGTTAACAACTCGGGGGTTCATCAGGTTCCAGTCGGACAACATCACGACTGTAGCTTATATCAACCATCAGGGAGGGACAAGAAGCTCCCTAGCAATGATGGAAGTATCGAAGATAATTCGCTGGGCAGAGTCTCACTCTTGCCACCTGTCTGCAATCCACATCCCGGGAGTGGAGAACTGGGAGGCGGATTTCTTAAGTCGTCAGACTTTTCATCCGGGGGAGTGGGAACTTCATCCAGAGGTCTTTGCCCAAATACTTCGACGTTGGGGCAAACCAGAGATAGATCTCATGGCGTCTCGACAGAACGCCAAGCTTCCGCGCTACGGGTCCAGATCCAGGGATCCGGGAGCGGTCCTGATAGATGCCTTGACAGCACCATGGACCTTCAGGATGGCTTATGTGTTTCCACCTTTCCCGATGCTTCCTCGATTGATTGCCAGAATCAAACAGGAGAAAGCATCAGTGATTCTAATAGCGCCTGCATGGCCACGCAGGACTTGGTATGCAGATCTGGTGGACATGTCATTCTGTCCACCTTGGTCGTTACCTCTGAAACAGGACCTTCTGATTCAGGGTCCTTTCAAACATCAAAATCTAACTTCTCTGAAGCTGACTGCTTGGAAATTGAACGCTTGATCTTATCAAAGCGTGGTTTTTCTGAGTCAGTTATTGATACCTTAATACAGGCTAGGAAGCCTGTTACCAGAAAGATTTACCATAAAATATGGCGTAAATACCTATATTGGTGCGAATCCAAAGGTTACTCTTGGAGTAAGGTTAGGATTCCTAGGATATTGTCTTTTCTACAAGAAGGTTTAGAAAAGGGGTTATCCGCTAGTTCCTTAAAGGGACAGATCTCAGCTCTGTCCATTCTGTTACACAAGCGTCTGTCAGAAGTTCCAGACGTTCAGGCCTTTTGTCAGGCTTTGGCCAGGATTAAACCTGTGTTTAAAGCTGTGGCTCCACCATGGAGTTTAAACCTTGTTCTTAACGTTTTACAGGGCGTTCCGTTTGAACCCCTTCATTCCATTGATATAAAGTTGTTATCTTGGAAAGTTCTATTTTTAATGGCTATTTCCTCGGCTCGAAGAGTCTCTGAGTTATCAGCCTTACATTGTGATTCTCCTTATTTGATTTTTCACTCGGATAAGGTAGTTCTGCGTACTAAACCTGGGTTCTTACCTAAGGTAGTCACTAACAGGAATATCAATCAGGAGATTGTTGTTCCATCCTTGTGCCCAAATCCTTCTTCGAGGAAGGAACGTCTTTTGCACAATCTGGATGTAGTTCGTGCCCTTAAATTTTATTTACAGGCAACTAAAGATTTTCGACAAACGTCTTCCCTGTTTGTCGTTTACTCTGGTCAGAGGAGAGGTCAAAAAGCTTCTGCTACCTCTCTCTCTTTTTGGCTTCGTAGCATAATTCGTTTAGCTTATGAGACTGCTGGACAGCAGCCTCCTGAAAGAATTACAGCTCATTCCACTAGAGCTGTGGCTTCCACTTGGGCCTTTAAGAATGAGGCCTCTGTTGAACAGATTTGCAAGGCTGCAACTTGGTCTTCGCTTCATACTTTTTCCAAATTTTACAAATTTGACACTTTTGCTTCTTCGGAGGCTATTTTTGGGAGAAAGGTTCTTCAGGCAGTGGTTCCTTCTGTATAAAGAGCCTGCCTATCCCTCCCGTCATCCGTGTACTTTTGCTTTGGTATTGGTATCCCAGAAGTAATGATGACCCGTGGACTGATCACACTTAACAGAAGAAAACATAATTTATGCTTACCTGATAAATTCCTTTCTTCTGTAGTGTGATCAGTCCACGGCCCGCCCTGTTTTTTAAGGCAGGTAAATATTTTTTAAATTATACTCCAGTCACCACTACACCCTTGGCTTCTCCTTTCTCGTTAGTCCTTGGTTGAATGACTGGAGGTGACGTAGAGGGGAGGAGCTATATAGCAGCTCTGCTGGGTGAATCCTCTTGCACTTCCTGTAGGGGAGCAGTTAATATCCCAGAAGTAATGATGACCCGTGGACTGATCACACTACAGAAGAAAGGAATTTATCAGGTAAGCATAAATTATGTTTTTTAAAAATACTATTAAAAAAGTTTAGAAAGCAGCCGTTTTGATTAAAAACTTACCTTTGTTCTTTTCACAGCCAGAGCAGCTTCCCCCACCCGGAGATCCTCTCTTCACACGTCAGCAATGACTAATCCGGCTTCCTCCAATCACGGCATGGCCTCAGGCAATGAATCCCCTGGGGGGAAAGCCGTGATTGGAGAAAGCCGGATTAGTGATTGATGGCATCAGTCATGGTTATTCCTAAGAAATCTAGTAAACTTAATACGTTTTTTGATGTCCCTTCCTCTGTGGAAGTTTTTCCTATACCAGATCGTGTTTCAGATATTATTGCACGAGAATGGGAGAAGCTAGAAGACCACTATTCCTATTGAGGACAGCTATTCTTTTAAAGATCCTATGGATAAAAAGTTGGAAGCTTTGCTTAAAAAGATTTATGTTCACCAGGGGTATCAATGGCAACCGGCTGCATGTATTGCTACGGTTACTAGTGCGGTGGCGTATTGGTTTGATGCATTGTCTGATTCTATTCAGCAAGATACTCCTCTTGAAGAAATTCAAGATAGAATCAAGGCTTTGAAGTTGGCAGATGCTTCTCTACTGGTCATCAAGTTGGGAGTTAAATTTTCTGGTTTTGACATTTTAGCTCGCAGAGCTTTATGGTTAAAATCCTGGTCTGCGGATGTGTCCTCTAAGTCTAAGCTTTTGTCTATTCCTTACAAGGGTAAGATCTTGTTTGGGCCAGGTTTGGCTGAGATTATTTCTGATATTACGGGAGGGAATTCGGCCTGTGTTTAAGTCTACTACTCCACCTTGGAGTCTTAATTTGGTTCTTAGAGTCCTTCAGCAGGCTCCGTTTGAACCTATGCATTCTTTGGATATTAAGATGTTATCTTGGAAGGTTTTGTTTCTGGTGGCTATTTCTTCGGCTCGAAGAGTTTCGGAGCTTTCAGCCTTACAGTATGAATCGCCTTTTCTTATTTCTTCTGTTATGTGTGATCAGTCCACGGGTCATCATTACTTCTGGGATATAACTCCTCCCCAACAGGAAATGCAAGAGGATTCACCCAGCAGAGCTGCATATAGCTCCTCCCCTCTACGTCAGTCCCAGTCATTCTCTTGCACCCAACGACTAGATAGGATGTGTGAGAGGACTATGGTGATTATACTTAGTTTTTATGACTTCAATCAAAAGTTTGTTATTTTACAATAGCACCGGAGCGTGTTATTACTTCTCTGGCAGAGTTTGAGGAAGAATCTACCAGAGTTTTTTACTATGATTTTAACCGGAGTAGTTAAGATCATATTGCTGTTCTCGGCCATCTGAGGGAGGTAAAAGCTTCAGATCAGGGGACAGCGGGCAGATGAATCTGCATTGAGGTATGTAGCAGTTTTTATTTTCTGAATGGAATTGATGAGAAAATCCTGCCATACCGTTATAATGACATGTATGTATACACTTCAGTATTCTGGGGATGGTATTTCACCGGAACTACTCTGTTAAAAGTCACTAATCCTTTTAATAAGTATTTATCATGTTAAACGTTTTTGCTGGAATGTAGAATCGTTTACATTTCTGAGGTACTGAGTGAATAAATATTTGGGCATTATTTTCCACTTGGCAGTTGTTTGCTTTTAATTGTGACAGTTTCGTTTCTCTTCACTGCTGTGTGTGAGGGGGAGGGGCCGTTTTTGGCGCTCTTTGCTACGCATCAAAAATTTCCAGTCAGCTACTCTTATATTTCCTGCATGATCCGGTTCATCTCTGACAGATCTCAGGGGTCTTCAAACTTCTTTGGAGGGAGGTAGATTCTCTCAGCAGAGCTGTGAGAATTTTATATTGACTGTGAATAAAAACGTTGCTCTGTAATTTTTATGTCAAATTTAATTATTGTTATTTTACTAATGGGAACAAACCTTTACTAAAAGTTGTGTTGTTTTAAAGTTTGATGCTATAACTGTTTTTCAGTTCATTATTTCAACTGTCATTTAATCGTTTAGTACCTCTTTGAGGCACAGTACGTTTTTGCTAAAAAAGATTATAACCAAGTTGCAAGTTTATTGCTAGTGTGTTAAACATGTCTGACTCAGAGGAAGATATCTGTGTCATTTGTTCCAATGCCAAGGTGGAGCCCAATAGAAATTTATGTACTAACTGTATTGATGCTACTTTAAATAAAAGTCAATCTGTACAATTTGAACAAATTTCACCAAACAGCGAGGGGAGAGTTATGCCGACTAACTCGCCTCACGCGGCAGTACCTGCATCTCCCGCCCGGGAGGTGCGTGATATTATGGCGCCTAGTACATCTGGGCGGCCATTACAGATAACATTACAAGATATGGCTACTGTTATGACTGAAGTTTTGTCTAAATTACCAGAACTAAGAGGCAAGCGTGATCACTCTGGGGTGAGAACAGAGTGGGCTGACAATACTAGGGCCATGTCTGATACTGCGTCACAGCTTGCAGAGCATGAGGACGGAGAGCTTCATTCTGTGGGTGACGGTTCTGATCCAAACAGATTGGATTCAGATATTTCAAATTTTAAATTTAAATTGGAGAACCTCCGTGTATTACTAGGGGAGGTTTTAGCAGCTCTCAATGATTGTAACACCGTTGCAATACCAGAGAAATTGTGTAGGTTGGATAAATACTTTGCGGTACCGGCGAGTACTGACGTTTTTCCTATACCTAAGAGACTAACTGAAATTGTTACTAAGGAGTGGGATAGACCCGGTGTGCCGTTCTCACCCCCTCCAATATTTAGAAAGATGTTTCCAATAGACGCCACCACTCGGGACTTATGGCAAACGGTCCCTAAGGTGGAGGGAGCAGTTTCTACTTTAGCTAAGCGTACCACTATCCCGGTGGAGGATAGCTGTGCTTTTTCAGATCCAATGGATAAAAAATTAGAGGGTTACCTTAAGAAAATGTTTGTTCAACAAGGTTTTATATTGCAACCCCTTGCATGTATCGCGCCGATTACGGCTGCGGCAGCATTTTGGATTGAGTCTCTGGAAGAGAACCTTAGTTCATCTACGCTAGACGACATTACGGACAGGCTTAGAGTCCTTAAACTAGCTAATTCATTCATTTCGGAGGCCGTAGTACATTTAACCAAGCTTACGGCTAAGAACTCAGGATTCGCCATCCAGGCACGTAGGGCGCTGTGGCTAAAATCCTGGTCAGCTGATGTTACTTCTAAGTCCAAATTACTTAATATACCTTTCAAGGGGCAGTCTTTATTTGGGCCCGGTTTGAAAGAAATTATCGCTGACATTACAGGAGGTAAGGGCCACGCCCTACCTCAAGACAAAGCCAAAGCTAAGGCTAGACAGTCTAATTTTCGTCCCTTTCGGAATTTCAAAACAGGAGCAGCATCAACCTCCACTGCACCAAAACAGGAGGGAGCTGTTGCTCGTTACAGGCAAGGCTGGAAACCTAACCAGTCCTGGAACAAGGGCAAGCAGGCCAGGAAACCTGCTGCTGCCCCAAAGACAGCATGAACCGAGAGCCCTCGATCCGGGACCGGATCTAGTGGGGGGCAGACTTTCTCTCTTCGCCCAGGCCTGGGCAAGAGATGTTCAGGATCCCTGGGCGCTAGAGATCATATCTCAGGGATACCTTCTAGACTTCAAATTATCTCCCCCAAGAGGGAGATTTCATCTGTCAAGGTTGTCAACAAACCAGATAAAGAAAGAAGCGTTTCTACGCTGTGTACAAGATCTGTTATTAATGGGAGTGATCCATCCGGTTCCGCGGTCGGAACAAGGACAAGGGTTCTACTCAAACCTGTTTGTGGTTCCCAAAAAAGAGGGAACTTTCAGGCCAATCTTAGATTTAAAGATTCTAAACAAATTCCTAAGAGTTCCATCGTTCAAAATGGAAACTATTCGGACAATCTTACCCATGATCCAAAAGGGTCAGTACATGACCACAGTGGATTTAAAAGATGCTTACCTTCACATACCGATTCACAAAGATCATCACCGGTATCTAAGGTTTGCCTTCTTAGACAGGCACTACCAGTTTGTAGCTCTTCCATTCGGATTGGCTACGGCTCCAAGAATCTTCACAAAGGTTCTGGGTGCCCTTCTGGCGGTACTAAGACCGCGAGGGATTTCGGTAGCTCCGTATCTAGACGACATTCTAATACAAGCTTCAAGCTTTCAAACTGCCAAGTCTCATACAGAGTTAGTTCTGGCATTTCTAAGGTCGCATGGATGGAAAGTGAACGAAAAGAAGAGTTCTCTTTTTCCTCTCACAAGAGTTCCATTCTTGGGGACTCTTATAGATTCTGTAGAAATGAAGATTTACCTGACAGAAGACAGGTTAACAAAGCTTCTAAATGCATGCCGTGTCCTTCATTCCATTCAACACCCGTCAGTAGCTCAATGCATGGAGGTGATCGGCTTAATGGTAGCGGCAATGGACATAGTACCTTTTGCACGCCTACACCTCAGACCGCTACAATTGTGCATGCTAAGTCAGTGGAATGGGGATTACTCAGATTTGTCCCCTACTCTGAATCTGAATCAAGAGACCAGAAATTCTCTTCTATGGTGGCTTTATCGGCCACACCTGTCCAGGGGGATGCCATTCAGCAGGCCAGACTGGACAATTGTAACAACAGACGCCAGCCTACTAGGTTGGGGCGCTGTCTGGAATTCTCTGAAGGCTCAGGGACTATGGAATCAGGAGGAGAGTCTCCTTCCAATAAACATTCTGGAATTGAGAGCAGTTCTCAATGCCCTTCTGGCTTGGCCCCAATTAACAACTCGGGGGTTCATCAGGTTTCAGTCGGACAACATCACGACTGTAGCTTACATCAACCATCAGGGAGGGACAAGAAGCTCCCTAGCAATGATGGAAGTATCAAAGATAATTCGCTGGGCAGAGTCTCACTCTTGCCACCTGTCAGCAATCCACATCCCGGGAGTGGAGAACTGGGAGGCGGATTTTTTGAGTCGCCAGACTTTTCATCCGGGGGAGTGGGAACTTCATCCGGAGGTCTTTGCCCAAATACTTCGACGTTGGGGCAAACCAGAGATAGATCTCATGGCGTCTCGCCAGAACGCCAAACTTCCTCACTACGGGTCCAGATCCAGGGATCCGGGAGCGGTTCTGATAGATGCTTTGACAGCACCTTGGAACTTCGGGATGGCTTATGTGTTTCCACCCTTCCCGCTGCTTCCTCGATTGATTGCCAAAATCAAACAGGAGAGAGCATCAGTGATTCTAATAGCGCCTGCATGGCCACGCAGGACTTGGTATGCAGATCTAGTGGACATGTCATCCTGTCCGCCTTGGTCTCTACCTCTAAGACAGGACCTTCTGATACAGGGTCCATTCAAACATCAAAATCTAACTTCTCTGAAGCTGACTGCTTGGAAATTGAACGCTTGATTTTATCAAAACGTGGTTTTTCTGAGTCGGTTATTGATACCCTGATACAGGCTAGGAAGCCTGTTACCAGAAAGATTTACCATAAAATATGGCGTAAATACCTATACTGGTGCGAATCCAAACGTTACTCCTGGAGTAAGGTTAGGATCCCTAGGATATTGTCCTTTCTACAAGAAGGTTTAGAAAAGGGTTTATCAGCTAGTTCATTAAAGGGACAGATTTCAGCTCTGTCCATCTTGTTACACAGGCGTCTGTCAGAAAATCCAGACGTCCAGGCCTTTTGTCAGGCTTTAGCTAGGATCAAGCCTGTGTTTAAAGCTGTTGCTCCGCCATGGAGTTTAAACTTAGTTCTTAACGTTTTACAGGGTGTTCCGTTTGAACCCCTTCATTCCATTGATATAAAATTGTTATCTTGGAAAGTTCTGTTTTTAATGGCTATTTCCTCGGCTCGAAGAGTCTCTGAGTTATCAGCCTTACATTGTGATTCTCCTTATCTGATTTTTCACTCAGACAAGGTAGTTCTGCGTACTAAACCTGGGTTCTTACCTAAGGTAGTCACTAACAGGAATATCAATCAAGAGATTGTTGTTCCATCCTTGTGTCCAAATCCTTCTTCAAAGAAGGAACGTCTTCTACACAATCTGGATGTAGTTCGTGCCCTCAAGTTCTACTTGCAGGCAACTAAAGATTTTCGCCAAACTTCTTCCCTGTTTGTCGTTTTATTCTGGACAGAGGAGAGGTCAAAAAGCTTATGCTACCTCTCTCTCTTTTTGGCTTCGTAGCATAATACGTTTAGCCTATGAGACTGCTGGACAGCAGCCTCCTGAAAGAATTACAGCTCACTCCACTAGAGCTGTGGCTTCCACTTGGGCCTTTAAGAATGAGGCCTCTGTTGAACAGATTTGCAAGGCTGCAACTTGGTCTTCGCTTCATACTTTTTCCAAATTTTACAAATTTGACACTTTTGCTTCTTCGGAGGCTATTTTTGGGAGAAAGGTTCTTCAGGCAGTGGTTCCTTCTGTATAATGAGCCTGCCTATCCCTCCCGTCATCCGTGTACTTTTGCTTTGGTATTGGTATCCCAGAAGTAATGATGACCCGTGGACTGATCACACATAACAGAAGAAAACATAATTTATGCTTACCTGATAAATTCCTTTCTTCTGTTGTGTGATCAGTCCACGGCCCGCCCTGTTTTAAGGCAGGTAAATATCTTTTAAATTATACTCCAGTCACCACTTCACCCTTGGTTACTCCTTTCTCGTTGATTCTTGGTCGAATGACTGGGACTGACGTAGAGGGGAGGAGCTATATGCAGCTCTGCTGGGTGAATCCTCTTGCATTTCCTGTTGGGGAGGAGTTATATCCCAGAAGTAATGATGACCCGTGGACTGATCACACAACAGAAGAAAGGAATTTATCAGGTAAGCATAAATTATGTTTTTTCACTCTGATAAGGTAGTTCTGCATACTGCCTTGGGTTTTCTTCCCAAGGTTGTTTCTGATAAGAATATTAATAAAGAGATTGTTCCTTCTTTGTGTCCTAATCCTTCTTCTCATAAGGAGCGTTTGTTGCACAACCTGGATGTGTTTCGTGCATTGAAATATTATTTGCAGGCGACTAAGGATTTTCGCCAGTCTTCTTCTTTATTTGTTGTCTTTTCTGGGAAGCGTAAGAGTAAGAAAGCTACGGCTACTTCTCTTTCTTGTTGGTTGAGGAGTGTTATTCGCTTGGCATATGAGACTGCTGGTCAGCAGCCTCCTGAGAGAATCACGGCTCATTCCACGAGGGCTGTTTCATCTTCTTAGGCTTTCAAAAATGGAGCTTCTGTAGATCAGCTTTACAAGGCTGCGACTTGGTCATCTTTGCATACTTTTTCTAAATTTTACAAATTTTATACTTTTGCTTCAGCAGAGGCTTCTTTTGGGAGAACGGTTCTTCAAGCAGTGGTGCCTTCTGTTTAGGTTAACTGTCTTGTCCCTCCCTTATCATCCGTGTCCTCTAGCTTGGGTATTGGTTCCCAACAGTAATTAAGATGATCCGTGGACTCACCGTGTCATTAGAAAGAAAACATAATTTATTCTTACCTGATAAATTTATTTCTTGACACAGTGAGTCCACGGCCCACTGTTTCAGACAGTTTGCTTCTCTATAAACTTCAGGCACATTAGATTACTCCCTTTCTCCTCTCCCTTTGGTCGAATGACTGGGGATTGTGGGTAGGGGGAGTGGTATTTGACAGCTTTTGCTGTGGTGCTCTTTGCCTCCTCCTGCTGGTCAGGAGTGATATTCCCAACATTAATTAAGATGATCCGTGGACTCACCATGTCAATAAATAAATACATTTATCAGGTAAGAATAAATTATGTTTTTAAAACAAATAGGGACACTTAAGTCAAATTATACTTTCATGATTCAGATAGAGGATGCAGTTTTAAGAAACTTTCCAGTTTACTTCCATTATCAAATTGAGCACAGCCATGTTATATGCACTCTTTCTGAGGCACCAGCTCCTATTGTGCACCTAAATTTGCTGTGTGTATGTATGAATCTATGATTAGTTGGTGGCTGTCACATAATACAGGGAGCCAGCAAATTGAAAGGGATACTAAACCCACATTGTTTATTTCATGATTCAGATAGAGCAGGCAATTGTAAGCAACTTTCTAATTTACTCCTATTATAAAAAAAATTTCCGTTCTCTTGCTATCTTTATTTGAAAAAGAAGGCATCTAAGCTAAGGAGCCAGCAAATTTTTGGTTCAGAACCCTGAACAGCACTTGTTAAATGGTGGGTGCATTTAGCCACCAATCAGCAAGCACAACCCAGGTTGTGAACCAAAAATGGGCCGACTTCTAAAATTACATTCTTGCTTTACAAATAAAGATAGCAAGAGAATGAAAGAAAATTGATAATAGGAGTAAATTAGAAAGTTGCTTAAAATTGCATGCTCTATTTGAACCATGACACAAGAAATTTGGGTTGTGTTTCTTGAAGTAAATTTTTATATTAATCAGAAAAAAATATTCTACTCATTTAAATTTCAAAGTGCTATTTTATTGTCTTATCACTTGCTGGTTATGCAATTCTATTGTATTACTCCATAATTTTTTTGTTTAAAAAGATAGATAATCCCTTTATTACCCATTCCCCAGTTTTGCATAACCAACATGTTTATATTAATATACTTTCCTTCTAAATACAGGGAGAGTCCACCGCTGCATTCATTACTTATGGGAATACAGAACCTGGCCACCAGGAGGAGGCAAAGACACTCCAGCCAAAGGCTTAAATCCCTCCCCCACTTCCCTCATCCCCCAGTCATTCTTTGCCTTTCGTCACAGGAGGTTGGCAGAGAAGTGTCGGAAGATTACGGAGTAGTTCCTTTTGGAGGGTAGTACTCTTCGAGATGGGACTGAAGTTTTAAGTAGTCTTGTCTGCCTCTCAGTGAGAGCATGGATGAAAGTTAGAGTCCGGAGATGCAGGAAGAGTCTTCCTGCCAAACCATCCCAACTCGTATTAACAGCTCCATAAGCAATCAGTGTTGATGAGTTTCACTGCCTGCTTTTCTTCACTCAAGTTCATGTCAGAAGCACTGCTACAATCTGTCAAACTTGATGGACCGTGTTGCTGTTCCACGGCATAGATTCCGGTAAGATCATTTAAATTTTTACATACTTTTAACGTTAGAAGACAGGGTCTCAGTGGGACTTTTTATCTTTATGGAATCAAGGGTTAATATCTCCGGAGGGGGATTAGTGAACATTGGGGGCTTTAATCATGTTATGTGATTTTGACTGCTTACGTGTATGTGCACATTGCAACACGTGACCGGGTGAGATCACGTTTTTGTTTCCCATTTCCGTTTCCCATTTCCGTATTCCTGACCGTGCGACTGTGGAGAGGATCCGTTTTTCTCTACCTATATGGGTCATAGGAGATGGTGAGTGCCCCAGCCATTGGGGGTATAAGGTGCCAGTTGTTTTTTGGATATAATCTACTTAGTCGAGTTATGGAGGATTCTGCTATATTAGAGGGGGTTTCCTCTGTTTCAGATGTTGATACCTGTGTATATTGTGAGAAGGCCCGAATAACCCAGCCCTCTCAATTATGTCCGTATGCCGCAATAGAGTGTTCTCTTCTTCCCACGTGGGAACATTAGAGACCACTGAGCCATCCGCCTCTGAGGATTCGGCATCCCGTGAGGTGCGTTCCCTAACATCTTCTGGTCCTACACAAGCGGTTGCCCTGCATACCGTTACACCTTCTCCTAAAGGTGGCCTTTTTCCACCAGAGGTTACTACATGGTTTGGCATGGCCATATCTCTGGCCTTAGCGCATTTGCATCTCCCTACCACGTGCAAACGGAGGCTTAATCAATGTAATCCTGCCCAAGGTCCGGCATGTAAGAGGATTTTGGTATCCGATCAGTCTTCTGGGGAAGCGGTGTCCTCTGAGGCTTCAGAGGTGCTGCCTTCAGGGTCGGAAACCTCAGGTACTCCGACGGAGGTGAATTTTGCTTTTAAATTTAGAATGGCTCGCCTGCGTGTACTTCTGAGAGAGGTTTTGGCGATGTTGGAGGATCCTGATTCTGATCCGTCAGCTGAATCTCAGTCTGCTGATTCAGATAGCGAGCTTGTTTAGACGACTGGAGGGATGGTGATTCTATTCCTTATCGTCCTTATTGGGCTGGTCCTGGTGGGTTATAGTTGTCTCTGTTCTTTAGCGGTTTGTACAGATATGTTGTATTCTGACTGACAGGCTGGTCCTGTTTGGGTACTTGTTACCTCTCTTCTTTCTTCTTCTCAAGAGATTTTTTTGGTCCGGTGGGGGCCCTTCTATCCTGGATGTCAGGCTGGTCCTGTTTAAATCGTTTTGGTTGGGCTTCTGATATTGGATCGCATGCGGTCCAAATGGCCTTCAAGTTAATACCCTGCCTTGCAAGGCTGTTGCCTTGGAGTTTGAATTCTGCTACGACAGTTTTTCTTTAGGAGCTAAGTTTTGCCTCTCTTGATAAGGGGAGGACAGGTGACTTTTTGGAGTCTTTTCCCCTTTATTGGTGCTCCTTAGGGGTTTTCTCGTTCTATTTGGTTTTCTATGCTCTCTAGGTAGAGCTCGTTTCTCCTTTCTCTTGAGGGTTGATATGCTGTTCTCTCTTCCCTTATCAGGGAGATGGAGATTTTCCTATCTTCATGTTGAGGAAATCAGTTTTTTCGGGACCGTATTGTTTTTCCAGTATTCTCGTTGTGATTCTAGATTTCTGGGATCCAGCTGAGTTTTGGTTTTATAGAGTATCCTGTTTTTTTTTGGGGGGGGGGGTTCTGGTTGCTCCTCTTTTTGGCGGTTCTGGTTTCTCCTCTTTTTGGCAGTTCTGGTTTCTCCATCGCCTTTTAGGAGTTTTAAGGAGTTTCTCCTCTTCTTTCCAGTTGGTTTTGGAATGGAGTTCCTGGGGTAAGATCCAGGGTGGTTCTCGATCTGTTTGATTTCCAGACAGGAAGTCTCCTAGGCCTTTTGAATTTAAATACTCTATAGGCTTCCCCTGTTGTTTCTCTTCAGTCCTTCGTTGGTACTGTGGGTGGCTGATGTTTATCAGTCTGTTTTTTTTGGCTGGGCATGTTACTATCTATCTCCAGAATCTCATGGATTTCTGGTTAGTCTGCTTCGGTCGCCAATATACGGTATAATTTTTTTCCTATTTTGGGAAACTTACCTTTGGTCTACTGGGGTAGTTGCCTTATCACTTCCATGGAAGTGGGAGTGTGTCTTCTGGGATTCTTTCCGTTTTTTTCTTAATCTTCGGTCACTCTTTCTACTCTGTGGACCTGGTCTTCTGAGTTTTTCCAGTTGGTTTCTTTCTGAAGTAGATCTTTTTTCTGACTCTGAGTTCAGCAGGAGGTCGAGGGACTCTCCTTTGGTGTGTCCTTTGGACGGATTGGTGTCTTTGAGATCCGATCTAGGTTCTCTGGGCGTGCGTGCCTATCCTAGTCTTGCCCTTACGGGATCGTGGTCAGGGATTCCTGAGTAGAGCTCTGGATCTTTTCGGTTCTGGGGAAGTTTAGTCTTCCTTGTTCCCTTCGACTATGTCTCCTTTTCGGGTTCTGTCAGGGGCAGGTATCAGGGTACCTGATTGCTCCTTTTTTGTGCTGCGACTCGTTTTCATGGTTGGTCTTCTCCATTATGGGTGCTCCTTATTATGGAATTTGACAGGGTCTTCGCCCTTGGTGTCTTGATGTATCCTGACAGGGGGTTTCGGAGGGGTGTCAGTCCTTTCCTCAGTGTGTAGCTTGTCCCTTGTTTTACTTTTTGGATTGCCGACCGTCCCTCCATGTTTTGGTAGGGTGGTGTTGGTTCTCTCTGATTTTTTTTTATCTCTTCTTGAAGTCCTCTCTGGCCCTTCCAGGGTATCCTGGAGAAAGAGGTTCTTAGGGCAGCTAGTTCTTAGCCTAAGGGTTAGCCTCGCGGTCTAACAGACGTGCAGTTACGGGTGGTCTCATCTGTCGCTTCTGCCCTGGATATGTGGGCTCCTAAGCAGAACCAGATAGCTGTTTATGTTCTTTTAGTACACAGAAAGTGACGTCGCTACAGCCCAGGAGGTGTGTGAAGGGCTGATCAATTACTGTCCTCCAAAATCGGTCAATGCAGATACACTGTTGGTGGGGTGCCAGCTTGAAGGGAAGTCGAGCAAACTTCGTAGAACAAGAATCAGGAGGAAGCAGCACTCCAAAATGGTAGGTTAAAAGTTCCAATCTTTATTTGAACATTAAAAAATGAAGAACATATCCAATGCAAAACAGCAGAGCACAGCACAAAAGCAAAAATTCACAGGAGGGGGGAGCGGAGTCCTAACATGTTTCGTGCTATTCAGCACTTAATCATATGTAAGGACTCCGCTCCCCCCTCCTGTGAATTTTTGCTTTTGTGCTGTGCTCTGCTGTTTTGCATTGGATATGTTCTTCATTTTTTAACGTTCAAATAAAGATTGGAACTTTTAACCTACCATTTTGGAGTGCTGCTTCCTCCTGATTCTTGTTTATGTTCTGTTCCTGAGGTTGTGAACTCTTGGTGTTCTTTACCTTTGCTACAATGCGGCCTGGGTTCAGGCAGTTGCATTCAAGATTTTGTCCTTCAGGATACTAGACTTCTTGTCTAGAATTGCATCAGTATCGATGCAGATGATGGTCCTTGAAATTGTCTTTTCATTGACCTGTTTTGTTTCTGGAATATCTCTCCAGGTCCCAGTATCTCTTGCAGTCAGGTAATCTGCCTTCTTTGGGTCTTCATTCTAAATAGTCTTTTTTTCTTCGGGCGCTGCAAGGGGATTTTCTCATGGATCGTACCTCGAGGTCCTTTCAGACCTCTTTAGCATAGTCTCTTTGTTTCTGTGTTCTTCCTCTGGAAGTGTACGGTGTTGGGAGTCCCGGTTGTCCTCCTTGTTGTGTTTGTTGAGGAGTGTTTCTTCTCCTGATCTCATAGTCAGCGGGACTCTCGTCTCCTCAGAGGTTTGTGTGCTCCTTTTGGGACCAGTGTTTTTGTGTGGTCTCTGACGTGGGCTCTTATGGTCCTAATTGTGGGGCAGTTACTTGGTCCTGCTAACCTTTGGGTCTTTTGCTTCTGTTGTAACAGTTTTCGGGTGATGGGAAGTTTTTCAGGCGGTGGTGCCCTCAGATTGGACTGCCTTATTGTTACCCCCCCATTAGCATTCAGTGTCCTCTATAGCTTAGGTATTGTTTTCCCAAAACTAATGAATACAGCTGTGGACTCTCCCTGTATTTAGAAGGAAAACTAAAATTATGACTTAACAGGTAAAATATCCTTTCCTTCAATACAGGGAGAGTCCACAGATCGCGCCCGTGCTCTCCAGAGGGCGGCCCTGGATTTAAATTGCTTTCTTCTGGCATCATTTTCACCCTATTTCTACTACTGTTCCTTGTTCTCTCGGCTGAATGACTGGGGGATGAGGTAAGTGGCGGAGGTATTTAAGCCTTTGGCTGGGGTGTCTTTGCCTCCTCCTAGTGGCCAGGTTCTGTATTCCTAAAAGTAATGAATGCAGCTGTGGACTCTCCCTGTATCAAAGGAAAGGAAATTATCTGGTAAATCATAATTTTAGTTTTTTACCGCTGTGATTACCTTGTATCTAAGCCTCTACAGACTGCCCCTTATTTCAGTGCTATTTGCAGACTTGCATTTTAGCCAATTAGTGCTGCCTCGTGAATAGCTCCCAAGGGAGTGAGCACAATGTTATATATATGGCACACATGAACTACCAGTGTCTTGCTGTGAAAAGCTATAAAAATGCTCTGTGGTAAGAGGCGGCCTTTAGGGACTTAGAGACAGGCAGAAATTTAGAGGTTTAAAAGTTAGAAAGTATATTGATATAACAATGTTGGTAGTAAAGGTGTGATCTATCTTTTGAAAATATATTTTTTTGGAGTAAACTGCCCCTCTAAAGGGACATAAAATCCCAAAATTTTCTGCCATGGTTCAGATAGAACATACAATTTTAAATAACTTTCCAATTTACTTCTATTATCAAATTTTCTGTTTTTTCTTGTTTTCCTTTGTTGGAATGCAGGAAGGTAAATTCAGGAGTGTGCATGTGTTTGCAGCAGTTTAGCAACAATGTTATAAATTTGCACGAGCACTAGATGGCAGCAGTATTTCCTGTCATGTAGTGCTCCAGACATGTGCACGCTAACTATCTAGATATCTCTTCAACAAAGAATAACATGAGAACTACGCAAATTTGATAATAGAATTAAATTAGAAACTTTTTTTAAAATAGTATGCTTTGTCTGAATCGTGAAAGAAAAAAAATGTGGGTTTCATGTCCCTTGTAATGGTTGTTTCAGTAGAACACTCACCACAAAGAGATTTAACTCTGTCCCAATAATACTGGGATTCAATCCTCATATCATCCCTAAATTACAGTGTAGGGATATAATTCATATATTGCTGGTAACACGCCCAGTGCAGGGATAGATACCAGTATCACACACAGTCTAACCATTTATTTCCCATATTGTGAGTTAGGAAGATATAAAACATACACAGTGCAATGAGAAAACCACATACTGCCAGGGACAATCACAATATAGAAGGGGGTTTACCTCAATTTTCACCATGAACACAAATTTCTGGGTCTCTTTCCAGCTTATGGTGTATGATCCTTCTACAACTCTCCCTGATAAGGTTTGCACACTTCCTTTACCAGGCAAATACCTTTGTATGCCACTCTGAGGAAAAGGATGTTGAGGCCAAAATTACCTATAATGGTTGTGTTGTCAAACAAGTTTTAGCTTGGTAGAGATGAGTGTATGGCAACATAGTGAGAGAGCATAGAGCAATTGTGCTAAACCAAATCTGTTGCTCTAGGCATAATCCTTGTGTGCTTAAATACACTTATGTTGTATATTGATAACTGCAGTTGGCTTTTCAGGAATTAAGACACTCTTGCTTTACTCGGCAGGCTGTTTGGAGTTGAGAAGGGGCTTATTGTAGTAAGGTTACCTTAGCCCTAGGTTGTCTGCCTTTCAATAAAGGTCTTACCCTGCTTCAAAACAATTGAAAGATTATATGGCACCTTCTAATCCGTAACACCAAATACATATTTTAAATTTTAATTTGACATACATTAGCATGCGAGATTTCCAGTCTATATTGCAAGGTATAATACATTCTATAAGTATTTATGCTGTTCACCACCTTAATGTTCAAGATGCAAAGATTGAGAAGCAACACGTTATATTAACCATTACCCTTCATTAACATTCCTGTATTTTGTTTTTTAGGTTACAGATACGAACTGTTCTGTTTGATTAAACATACACAGACCCCGCACTGCCTGGTATGCTTTATATATATTTATTTCAGAAAAGATAAGTGTATCTGTATTTTGTTAATTCGAGAATATCTATATAATCTACATTTCCTTCTTAATATAAGGAGAGTCCACAGCTTCATTCCTTACTGTTGGGAAATACCGAACCTGGCCACTAAGAGGAGGCAAAGACACCCCAGCCAAAGGCTTAAATACCTCTCCCACTTCCCCCATCCCCCTTTCATTCTTTGACTTTCGTCACAGGAGGATGTCAGAGAAGTGTCAGAAGATTTCGGAGTAGTTCCTTAGGAGGGGTATCTGCCCTTCCATATGGGACTTGAGTTTTAAGTAGTCTTGTCAGCCTCTCAGTGAGAGCATTGACGAAAGTTAGAGTCTGGAGATGCAGGGAGAGTCTTTCTGCGAACCCATCCAGACTGCCTTCTAACAGCTCCTTAAGCAATCAGTGTTGACAAGTTTCACTGCCTGATAGTTTTCTTCACTCAAGTCCATGTCAGGAGCGATACTAAAAGACTGTCACACTTGAGTGTCTGTGTTTCTGTTCCACGGCATGGATTCTAGTAAGATCGTTTCAATTTTTATATACATTAAAAACTCTAGAAGACAGGGTCTCAGTGTGGCTCCTTTTATCTTAATAGAATCAAGGGTTAATCGGACACATGGAGGGAGTGGAAACTGAGAGAGTTATTGATACTCTCATTCAAGCTTGTAAGCCAGTTACTCGTCGCATCTATCATAAGGTGTGGAGAACCTATTTATTCTGGTGTGAAGAGCGTGTATTCCCCTGGCATAAGGTTAAGGTTGTCAGGATCCTATCGTTTCTCCAGGATGGACTGGAGAAGGGTCTTTCTGCCAGTTCCCTGAGGGGACAGATTTCGGCCCTGTCTGTTTTACTGCACAAGAGGCTCTCTGAGCTTCCAGATGTACAGTCCTTTGTTAAGGCTCTGATTAGGATCAGACCTGTGTTCAGATCTAAGGCTCCTCCTTGGAGTCTGAATCTTGTTCTTAAAGTTTTGCAGCGGGCTCCGTTTGAGCCTATGCAGGAAACTGACATTAAGTTGTTATCCTGAAAGGTTCTTTTTCTACTGGCTATTGCTTTTGCGCGCAGGGTATCTCAGATTGCCGCCTTGCAATGTGAGCCTCCTTATCTGGTGTTCCATTCTGATAAGGCTGTCCTACATACTAAGTTAGGGTTTCTTCCTAAGGTCGTGTCAGACCGCAACATCAATTAAGAGATTGTGGTTCCTTCCTTATGTCCTAATCCTCCTCCTTTGAAGGAACGTTTGCTTCATAATTTGGACGTGGTTCGAGCCTTGAAGTCTATCTTCAGGCTACTAAGGATTTTAGACCAACTGCTTCCTTGTTTGTTGCCTATTCTGGGAAGCGTAAGGGGCAAAGGTCTCTGCGACTTCCTTGTCTTTTTGGTTAAGGAGTGTTATCCGCTTAGCTTATGAGACAGCGGGACATAAGCCTCCTCAGAGAGTTACGGCTCATTCTACTAGAGCAGTGGCTTCCTCTTGGGTCTTAAGGAAGGGGGCCTCTATGGATCAGATTTGTAAGGTGGCTTCCTGGTCCTCCTTACATACTTTTTTCTAAATTTTACAAGTTTGAGGTTTTTGCTTCAGCTGAAGCAGCCTTCGGAAGAAAGGTTTTGCTGGCTGTGGTACCCTCTGATTAGGGTCCGCCTCTCTTTCTGTCCCTCCCGTTATCATTCAGTGTCCTCTAGAGCAGGGGTCGCCAACCTTTCGGACCTCAGGGACCACTAAACTCACAATTTTGAATCCCATGGACCACTAACATTATTTTTTTTTTAAAAAAGGTACAAACCTCTATATATGTATGTGTGTGTGTGTGTATATAGATATAGATATATATAGATATATATAGATATATATATATACATACTGTATATAACTAGTATAACCATAGCTAAGTTTACATTATGTATATATTTACACATTTTTAAGAATTAACTAATTGAATGACAGAACTGAGAGAATACTTCCAAATGACAGATGAAGGGTGAGGGCCAACTTTTGAGCTAGAAACAGAGAGGCAAAAAGTGGGAAAAAAAGAATGTTTAAAAGGACCACAAGACTTCCAAGTCAACTCTCCAGTTAGGAATTTATTCAAAACTACTTATGATCATGGACAGATATCGAAGTCATAAATTAAGTTTTTAACAGAAAGCTCTCAATATGGATGTGAGCTAAACAAGACTGATATTTCTGGCAATTACTATAATACTGGTGGGATATGGCTGATCTGCTGGATGGCAATTACTGGAATTCGGGTGGAATAAAATTATTAGAATAAAAAACAATTATTTCATAAAAAAGATGATGGAGGGGAGGAAGACTAACAGTGATGCAAGTACATCTGAAGGAATTAGGAAAACTACTACAAAGACAGGTAAAGGGAAGAAAACTAAAGGAATTTTTTTTAAGATTTTCTTTTTTATATAATTTAATTCCACTATTTAAAGCCAAGACTATTCCAACCTCTGCTGGCTTTAGAATGGAAGCATCTTCCTCTGAGCAGCGCGCCGGGCGAGAGGAGTTAAAAATACAATCTAGCTACGCAAGTTGCGCAGTACTACGCAACGTGCGTAGGGAGATTGTTATTTAACTCCTCTGTCGGTTTTCACTGATGTCCAGCCAGTAGGGAGTTGCGGCGCAACGGGGGTGACACTATCAGAGTAGATTAATTCCTGTTTGATGATGTCAAGGACCACCAACATCCACTGGTTGGCGACCGCTGCTCTAGAGCTTAGCTATAAGTTTCCCAACAGTAAGGAATGAAGCCATGGACTCTCCTTTTATTTTTTTTATTCTCCTTTATATATTAAGAAGGAAAACATAAATTATGCTTACCAGATCATTTCATTTCCTTCTGTATAAGGAGAGTCCATGGCCCCCACCCGTGTTCTCCAATGGGCGGCCCCCTAAATTATATTTTTTTTCTGGCACCTTTTATACCCTGATATTTCTCCTACTGTTCCTTGTTCCCTCGGCAGAATGACTAGGGGATGGGGGAAGTGGGAGAGGTATTTAAGCCTTTTGCTGGGGTGTCTTTGCCTCCTCCTGGTAGCCAGGTTTGGTGTTTCCCAATAGTAAGGAATGAAGCCGTGGACTCTCCTTATACAGAAGGAAATTAAATTATCTGGTAATCATAATTTATGTTTTTGAAATATCTTTGTGTGTAAAATCATTACATTTGTACAGACGTCAGCTTTTACCTCCTAAATGTATTCACTACACATTCAGTTGCGTTCTGATTTACTATATTTATTAAAACAAAAAAAGTTAAAAGGCACATTAATTAAAGTCTTGGTTTTCAAATATTAAGAATACATTTATAAAGCTAGAACTTTGCAAACACTTGTACTTGTTTTCATGCAAGCATAGCATGAATTTAGTGTTTTTCCACTCCCTCCATGTGTCCGATTATTTTCATGGATAACATACCTCGGTTGCCAGCGGAATCAAGTACTGTTCTTGCACATGCACCTACACTATGGTGATGCTGCCACTGCCATCACCTCCTCTTTGGGCATAAAGTGCCACCATTGGTGCAAAGTAAGTGATTGCAGCCATAACAAATATATGCGCATACATTGCTATCGTTATCAGGTTGTAATGTGGTAAGGATATGCACATGCAAAAAAAAAAAAAGCAGCACTGTGCCTTTGAAGAAGGGAGTGTGCCTCATAATTAAAGTGCGGCCATCTCATTAAAACAAGACTCTAATGGATGGACAGATCGGTGGAAAATAATTTTTGAAGGGGTGGTTTAGACTGCAGCATAGTACCTCAGTTTTTTTTTATAAAACATTAGGGTAACATTACATATACAGTTAAGCTTCATTACAAAGTATGTTTTATACATCCAAAGCTGACTTGTGCAAGTTTTGTATGTTTCATAATTTTAATGACCACTTAAAGTAATTTGATAAGTTCACAGAAAATGTGTGGGGATTTTTGTATTTCTCTATAATAACAGGTACATACAGGCACACACACCTAAAACATGGCTTATCTGTGGTTAACACATTTACACTTCATAGCTAGCTGAAGCGCCAACTTTACAGCTATAGGAAATTATTTTTATTTGTTGATAGCTAGAATGCGGAAGAAGGCGGCTGCTTGTGGCATTCAGCTCTTTAGGGAGTCGGATTTATTCATGTGCACAAGCAGAAACCCAGCTCTGAACAGAGGAGAATGCTGCAAACAGCCGGCTTCCGCATTCAGAGGCATCCAAAACCACCTAATGCACTTTAGAGCTTATATATTCCTTGTTTTATACGGTTGTCATCCAATAGGCTTGAGAAATAGCACCATAGTATGCTCTCAGTTAAAGGAGCCATGTTTAAAAATAAAACAAATACAAATAAAGTTGATATCCTAAAATGACAGCTTAATGGGACATTGTAGTGGAAAATTTACATTCTCTAATTTGTTAGATCATTTAATTTTTCTATTGCTTACTATGTAAAACCTTGTAACTTTTGCAGCTTCTGTGCAGAACAAAGTTGGTAATTTGCAAGGTCATGTGACTGCCGATGAGCTCACCAACTGTTTCCTGCTTGGGACCAACTGTTTCCTGCAGTTTATGAGCTGGAATTACAATGCCGCAGTGCAATTTATGCTTTAGAAATAATCTATTGAATGATTTTCTATAAAATGTACCATTAAAGTCATTTGGTAAGCTTTTAAAAGGATTGTGATCGACCCAATAGAGTTATAACGCAATAATTGGAAAAATTACATGTATTAAAACTGGTAGATCCACTCCTGGTATGTTTTGGGCAGTTTGGCTACAAAAAAAATCAATTGCAGCAAACAAGGTGTTATTTTTAAAAATATTTTTACTTGACTGATATGTTAAAAACCACAAGATGTTTACTGTTCCTTTTAAATGCATAAAATGCTACTTTAATGTGTGTCTACACTTGGCATGTGGATCCCCATAAATATAATCCCCATCTTGATTTCCTCTTGTATTTTTATTTTGTACTTCTGCCCACCTCTCCCCTGCAAATTTTAAAGCTATCTTTCACTGTTTAGACTTTAAATATATATCTTTTTTTTTTCTCCCCCCTCCCCATAGAAATACCCTATACTGATTGTAATATTATTGTGCATGGGGGGGGGGCATTATGTATCTAAAAGATGCAGAGGATTCTGACAAAGTCATACTGGTTAATATGCCCTAAAATGGTTTTGTAAAGCAATTATTTTGCAAGCCCATTTTCCACAAGTGGTTAATCTGTTAAATGATAGCCTGAGCCTTTAGATTTAATTTCACAGTCTGGTTTTGATGGATATTCCTATTATCACTTGCATTTTCTATATAGCAGTGCCCTGCAATGTCGCCTTGTCCGTTTTTAGATTTGATTTCTAATGAGCTGACAGTTTTCTGAACTAGTGAAGTTTGCTCATAGGACACAGAACAGGGTGTTAATGAAATCTTGCAAGCTGCTACTGAGCACATATTCTCTCTGCAGATCTATTGCCTGACAGCCCCTGAGACAAGCTCTATGTGGAACCAAGAAAGAGACGAGAATGATCAGTATACCCAGGAAATGTAAGAATGAGAAACAGTGAATATAGATTGATAAAGGTAGATGTGTAGTATATTTCTTATTTTAAACAACCCTTTGTTAATATTATATAGTCACTGTGTATAACTTTCCTTTGCCTCTATTTTTTTATCATTTCTACGTCTCAATCACTGGCTTTTAAAATAGCACCTGGATAAATACTTCCAAGTTTAAATTCAGGTTCCAACGTACTCTTAAAGAGACATGAAACTTGAATTTATTCTTTCATAGAGTGTACAAATTTAAATAACTTTCCAATTTACTTGTATCAAATTTGCTTAATTCTATTCATATCTTTTGTTTAAAAAAGCAGCAATGCACTACTGGGAGTTAGCTCAACACATCTGGTGAATAGATGATGAGAGACAAATAGCAGCTAGCTCCCAGTAGTGCATTGCTGCAGCTGAGGATATGTACATATGCTTTTCAACAACGAATACCAAGTGAATTAAACAAATTATATCATAGAAGTAAATTAGAAAGTTGTTTAAAATGACATGGTCTATCTGAATCATGAAATTTTGACTTTATCGTCCCTTTACACAAAATTAGTACTTTGTTACAGGTCAGATTACTTTTGAACATTGAAACATTGTCATTTGTTAGTGTATTTGAGACTGTAAACTTATGGAATACCAGATGGAGAAATAGGGGACCAACTTCTCACCCACTCTGTAGTATAAAGTTTTAATTCTCAGGCACATATATGCCTCTTTCCATTGGCTCATGCTCTGTGTTCAGCTAGCTCCCAGTAGTACATTGCTGCTCCTTCAACAAAGGATGTAAAAGGAATGAAGATAATTAGAGAATAGAAGTACATTGTAAAGTTGTTTAACATTGTAAGCTCTATCTGAATCCTGAAATTAAATTTTGGTTTTTTTTATAATGGTATTTCTTTTGTTTTTCATTGATATCTATTTGTCATTTTGGGTTATTTCATCATGTGATTTTGTTGCTAGAGTTGTGGTTCTTTAGTAAGAAGAGTAATGACATAAAGCAAGCATTGAAGAAGTTACATACCTATTATTGGGTGAATCTAGAATTGTGTTTGATCCACTCTTTAGAATCCTGCAGGTGACATATTATAGCACTTCTGGTGCTGAACCAAAAATGCCCTGGCTCCTAAGCTTAGATTCCTGCTTTTTCAAATAAAGATAGCAAGAGAATGAGGAAAAATTGATAATAGGAGTAAATTAGAAAGTTGCTTCAAAAATTCACTTCTAGGAAGTGATGCTTTTAGGTTCCTAGTCAAAGGCTGAGAAACAGAACTCCTGACTGTACAGGATCTTTCAAAAAGGAAATAGTATAGAATAGCGGCGCCGTTTCTACCTCCCCTGGGACTAGAAATTCAGCCTTCTGGGTTTGGATACACTGGCCTTCCGACTTTCCAAAGTAACCTCAAAAGAAAGTATCACAGGTTGCAGTATTGTCAAGCCAAAGTGAAAGAAAGGTGCGGTATACTCGCAGAGGATGAAATGAAAAAGATGCTTTTATTTCAGAAACCAACTCGAACAAGGTTTTCCATAAAATCTAGCTTTACTGAAAAACTATTAAAACGTTGGTATAATAAAAAGTATTTTGACATAAAAATTCTCAACCGGTTTTGGCACAATTGCCTTTCTCAAGAGCTAATCAAGTAGCAATCAAAAGAGTTATATGTTTTCTTTGACCTCTGTGTTCTTATACCTTTGTTTGACTGCTCCTACTCGTTCACAAATAGGTGTATCACCTGTGTTTGGAAATGAGTTTACAGCATTAAAGTGTCAGTAAACCTTAAAAATAATGTTATATATAACATTATATTAGCCTTATCTGTATAAAACGTAATATTCCCTTTTAATTTAAAAAAAAAACGGCTGTTTTACAGACCCGCTCTCTGCTGAGCGGGTCCGTTTTATTCACACAGCTCATCGGGCCAGCTGTATAGTCACAGCCAGGCCCGACCGCGCCATAACACAAAGTGCAGCTCTCTCCTGCTCTGTCTGACAGCAGGAGCGAGCTGCACTGTGTATAATGGCGTGGTCGGGCCGGGCTGTGACTATACAGCTGGCCCGATGCGCTGTGTGAATAAAACAGACCCGCTCAGCAGAGAGCGGGTCTGTAAAACAGACGTTTTTTTTTTAAAATTAAAAGGGAATATTATGTTTTACACAGATAAGGCTAATATAATGTTATATAATTCTGCACTATGTGCAGAATTATATAACATTATTTTTGAGGTTTACTGTCCCTTTAAGGAAGTGAATGTTTAAAATAGGGCTGGGCAATATGGGCAAAAAAAACCCGATTTTTTTTTTATTTTTTTATTTTTTTTTTTTTTTGCCATTTAATCGCGATTTTATTATAAATGACTATAACACCTTAATTTTTCAATAAAAAATGTATTTAAGACTGCAGAATCTTAATGTACATGTTTCTCAATGTCCAATACACTCTGAGAGCATAAAAATACAAACCACATATGTGTGTGTGTGTATATGTGTATATATATATATATATATATATATATATATCTACAACAGAAGAGGGAAGGGCGCACAGCAAAAAAAGGCCTCCTGGTGTAGTATGTCAAGATATTTCTTATATATAATGTGATGCAGTGACAAATGAACACTCACATGTTATAACCTCAACTTATGAGGTATAGATAAGACACAAAACGATTATCCACTTTGGAAAAGGCAATCCAGACCCCTTTCTGCGTTCAGCCTCCTGCTCTCTCTTCAGACAGTGTGTACAACCTTCCAGCTGTATACAACCTTCCAGCAGAAAATGAACCACTTCAAAAAGTTGTCAGCACAGTTCTTTTTATCCAATAAGGAGAAGATCTGATCAGCAATGCCCCTCTTACCCAACTCATTCTGTGCAATGACGATGAAACTATGACTGTAAATGCAAATGCGAATTCTTTAACCGTTCTTATTATTTTTTTCTTAGATGCGAAACGTAGCAGGCTACAGGAAAGCAGATAGCCATAAACAAGCTAGCATTTTGACACTTTTTTTTAAAATAAGGAATTTACTGAGTTTAGAAGATTGAAAAAGTTTTGAAAATCGTCAATAGCAGAAAACTTCTGAAACTAGATCAGACAGAGTTGAAAGACTAAAATTATGCCAGCAACGTCAAAACTGTTGAAAACAGGGGACCAACTTGTAGACAATAAAGATCTTTCAAAAGAATCCAAATTTCTGTTCCATAGGGTCCCTGAAAAATTTAATTTTCCTTAAAAAGAACCGTAAATCATATGGCTAAAGTGGAAATTGAAACATCTATTGTGTAAAAGATTCCCTAAAGCTTTACAAAAGAAGCTGATAAAGGGAACATCTTTAAGAACCCAGTAATCTGAGTACGTACAGTTCTGCTGAGACCTATTTCTTGGAAATAAATATTGAAATTGTTTCATGGAAAGGAAATGTAATGATGTTTAGCAAAGGTAGAAAAAACATCTAGTCAAAATGTATGATTGTGGTGTTCTGATGGATTCGGGTTTTGGACACCTAAAATATGAAAAAATTGTTTTAGCAAGGATGAAGTTAAAGACAGTTCCTCTCCACAATTCTAGAAGCGGTTAGAGCACCCACTCACAAGCTGACATGGGAATTGAACCTGCAGCTGCAGAATTGTAGAGCCTAAGCTTCTTGCATTCCTAATTCCTAATTTTTGAATGCTAGAGCCAAATCTGTAGAACTTCCTTCTACTATGGAAGTTAAACATGATTTATATTTCCCTACCGTGCCTTTATTGACTCCTCCCATCAGCTGTTTCCTGATGTCTGACGTATAGCGCGGTCCCACCCGCTCTATATGTGTCTCAAAGGCGCGTTCACGTGGATCAAACTTACTACGCATGCGCATATACTGGGATTTCAGCCTCCAATAATGTTGCTGTTTGGAGAAAGAAGCCTACGTATTGCTGGGAAACAACAAACAATCGCAATAGGCATACGCGAAACGGGAGCGCACTTGTCTTCCAAGGGAGAGAAAAGAATCGGAACGCATGCGCAGATCGTCAAACAGAGGGATGACGTCGAATGACGGCCGCCTAACGGCCAGAATTTCAATTGGCTGCTGGAAAAACGTGACCAGCAAGTAAAAAAAAAAGTTTAAAAAAATGGGTTGAATTTATAGCTTGAAATAAAGTAAGTAAAAATGGCGAAAACAGACTTTAGAATTAAATTTAAAAAAATTGATGAATGAAAGTGCCATTCATTTAGGCTGGCCTGTATAATACAATAATGCGATATAGCGAACGTTACCTTCACTTTAAAGGGACACTGAACCCACATTTTTTCTTTTGTGATTCAGATAGAGCATGCAGTTTTAAGCAACTTTCTAATTTACTCCTATTATCAAATTTTCTTCATTCTCTTGGTATCTTTATTTGAAAAGCAAGAAAGTAAGTTTAGATGCCGGACCATTTTTGGTGAACAACCTGGGTTGTTCTTGCTGATTGGTGGATAAATTCACCCACCAATAAACAAGTGGTGTCCACCATTCTAAACCAAAATTTGTCTGGCTCCTTAGCTTAGATGCCTTCTTTTTCAAATAAAGATAGCAAGAGAACGAAGAAATATTGATAATATGAGTAAATTAGAAAGTTGCTTAAAATTGCCTGCTCTATCTGAATCACAAAAGAAAAAAATTGGGTTCAGTGTCCCTTTAAGTATTAACATAGTAAAATAGAGACTGATAATATAAAACCTTACTGTGTAAGTACAAATATTCAGGAAAAATCAACCCTAATAAATTACCTAGCTTCAATAGGTAAACTTACCCCCCCTTGCTACCTCATCTTTTCAATAATAATGCAGCTAAACAGATAAAGATGACCGCTGCTATAAGCAGGAGAAGACGCAAGGAGAGCAGGAATTAGCGCGTCAATAACAAAATTACTATTAAAGTTCTGCAACACTGTTTTCCCCATATTTAACATAAGAAAACTGGTCGTACTACTCAGATAAACAATAGCACAAACGGAGGATAGAGAGAAACTTGCTACCGAGCGTACAGAAGCGCACTCTATAACGCTGAATAAAAGTAATAACACTAGCCCTATAAGAAAATCCGCTGTGCAGAATCTAGAAAAACAGAAGTCTAAGAACAGAGCAAATAGACTCCTTGACCCCGTTTAAGAAAAAAATAAAATATACATATGGTCTAACACTGGTCCTGTCAGAAATCTCAAATATATGTCCCGCAATATACTGTATGTAATGGACATTAACAGCAATAATAGTCTGTGTGTACTGTATACATATATGTCCCCTGGCTATGATTTACATGTACCTACTAATAGCCTGTGGGCTATGTGAGTGCACATACCACTTACTTGAGCAGCACCCACTCTGCTGCTGCTTAGCTGCTCCTCTGCTGTTTTAAAGACATTAACCCCTTGGGATGTTTGGATCTACCATTGTGTCACGAAAAAAAATGGGTCTTAAGGACCCTATTGATGTAATGGTTTGTCCTCCCTTTTGATCCGCATTACAACGGGATTCCTGCACCTTCCCGCAGCCCCGGAAGTTGCCTCGCAACTGAGGCAGTGTGTTCGGGGTCAGTCAGAGCCCAGAGCAGTCGTGATCATTGTGATATTGAATCAGTAACGGTGAGGGTGGGTGGCCAAGAGGTGCAGAGGGGATGGAGATGGCTCAGTGGTGGAGGGGGGATGGAGGGGGGGCACGCTACACTATGGAACCAAAATGTTAGGAAGAGGGAGGGATGGAAAAGCTACTCTACACAGAAATGTCAAAGTTGTGGGGAGGGGGCTACTAAATTATTGCAAGGAGGGGCAACCACTACACTACAGAAAAAAATATTAGTAAGTAAATAAAATTTAAAAATACTCTAATTTGAGTACTGGCAGACAGTACGGAGGGGTTAGAGAGCTGCGTAAGAGGGATCAGGGGGTGGGAGGGTTGAAGAGGGTTTCTTATACTGCAGAAAAAAATAAAAAAAATAATTAAAAATGAGGAGGCAAAAAGCACTAAACTGTTTAACGGCAGACTGTCTGCCAGTACCTAAGATGGTGGGGGGCGGAGCTGTTTGGGAGGAATCAAGTAGGCATCAGGGAAGTGTCAGTTGAGAAGGTAATATCTACATTACAATACTATTACCCTTACCAGCTAGCTAATTAACCCCTTCACTGCCGGGAATTTCGGAAGTGCGGTGCTCAGCTGCAATTAGCGGCCTTCTAATTACCAAAATCTATGACAAAGCCATAGTGTCTACTATTTCTGAACAAAAAGGATCCCAGAGAAGTTTATACAAACATTTGTGTTTTGACTGCACTAAGAGTATGTAAATAATTTTAGTGAGAAACCCAAAGTTTGTGAAAAAGTTAACATTTTTTTTATTTGATCTGATTTGGCGGCGAATTAGTGGCATGAAATATACCATAATGGGCCTAGATCAATACATTGCGTTGTCTACTTAAAAAAAAAAAGTTTAGTTCTGATAAGTAAATTAAAAAAACAAGGTTCTATTTCTATTTAAATGGAGTGATTGCAAAAATGCAAAAAATTCTTAAATTTAAAAGTACTTTGGGCAATTTTTTCAATGAAAATCCCAGTACTGAAGGGGTTGAACATAGGAAATAAATGGTTAACACATTTCTGTTTACAAACAAAACATGTTGGCGAGATTCAGCGGAACCCAAAGACCCCAGAAAACTAATCTTGGACAAAACTAAAGAAATGCTTTTTTCCCCATGATGCTGTAGTTTGACGTCTTGTTCCCTTTTCTACCCTTATCATTTCACCATTATTGGTTTATATAATCTAAGATCAATTAAAAACCTAATTTTCCCCTGAAGGCAAACAGGGAATAATTCATTTAGAGCAGGCTTTCCACACGTCTCTCTCGGGGAGGGATATGTGCAGATTTCTGAATTGGCAAGTTCAAAGCTTTCATTGCTGGCTGTAGGACTTGCTGTACGTCTTTTATTTCAGCAAAACACTTTTGATTTGCAGATTAGAAGGAAGTGTTTTGGATTATTTCAATTGTTTGAGGCAGCCAAATAATCCTATTCTGTTTAATGTTTCAGCTACACCATTTCTATTTTTATATTATTTTTCTTTGTAATTTGTATACTTACCTTAAAATGACATAACAGTGAAAAAAAAAAAAGAAAATCCTCTAATGTAATATAACCATGTGTTTAACCCCTCCAAGATGTTAAACACATAGTTAAAGTCAGCTCCAGAGCAGCAGTGCAATACTGAGACCTAGCTGAATAAATCTGGTGAGCAAATGACAAGAGGCATAAAACCTTAGAATATTTTTGTTGTGTACTTTAATGCCATTTTAATTCCCTTCTGGAAGTTAGACATCACACAACATTGCATTGTGTTCCTTGTGAAAGGGTCAGCCATATGTTAGTATGCAGGTATAGTAGACAGTTATAAAACCATTGCCTTGCTTATTGTGTTTATGAAAATAGTTCCACATAAACGGAAATACAGGTATAAATATACCCTTTATCCAAACTGCTTGGGACCGGAAAAAGTTTGGATTTCGGAATAGTTTGGGTTTTGAAATAGTTGTATATTTGTATCTGTGCAATGGGACAGTTTGGGGAGGGGGTGGAACCAAATGTAAACATCTAATGTAATTTAGGTAATATTTACAGGTCATAATACAGTTTATATAGGCAACCTAAAGGTAGTTTTATATCATTTTAATAATTTTGTATACATAGTACCATCAGAAAACAGTACTGTAATCAGAAAAATAATAGTTGTTGGTTTTAAATAAATATAGAATAGCATTTGCATTTTAGAACAAATTGAAAAATATTTCATTTTTGATAACTTTATTTTAAAAAAACCATATGAATGAAAAAGTTTGGATTTTGGATTTCTGTATTTGGTGATTTGTAACACTGTACAAGCTGTTCTTGCACTGTCCTCCCTGCATAACTCTACACATACAAGCTGGGGGATAGGTTTTGTGATTTTCTTAGCTGCACGTTTATGCAAATCTGCATGCACTGTTTATTGCAATTAAATTATATGCTGACTTACACATGGCAAATCCTAATAGCACTACTAAACTCATTCAAAAACCACTTTTTTCCTGTTCTCTGGTTTTAGTCTGTTGCTTAAAGGTACACAAGATAGCGATATTAAAACACTTTAATGTATTAGAACATTTTATTATTGCACCAATATTTGAGCAGAACATGTATTCAACCCCCAGGAAGTTAGTTCTGGTCATAATTGCACACAGCTGCTGTGCCAATCAGGCGTGGCATATGTGTGTAGCCGCCAGTCACTAGCAAGGTGAAGCTCAGGATCGGCTGTGCATTATTGGTCTGGAGCAGATTTTAAAAATGTGTTTAACCCTTTGCAGTAATAAAACTTATTATTACATCATAATTACAGTGATTATAATTATTAACTCTTTCACTACGGGAACTTCCAGACAAAAACTTGCCCAAAATACCAGAGCATTTTTAGCATTTTTGCTATCATTCAATTTAAACAGAAATAGAGCCTTGTTTTTTTTATTTACCTATCAAATCTATATATTTTTTTGTAAGTAGACAACACAAGGTATTGATCTAGGCCCATTTTGGTATATTTCATGCCACCATTTCACCACCAAATGCCATCAAATAAAAAAAAAGGTACTTTATTCACAAACTTTGGGTTTCTCACAGAAAGTATTTACATACTGCTTGTGCAATCATGGCACAAATGGTTGTAAAATGATCACTGGGATCCCCTTTGTTCAGAAATAGCAGACTAATTGCAGCTGCGCAGCACACTTCTATTATTCCCGGCAGTGAAGGGGTTAATTAGGAAGCTTTTAAAGGGACACTGTACCCAAAATTTTTCTTTTGTAATTCAGAAAGAGCATGCAATTTTAAGCAACTTTCTAATTTACTCCTATTATCAATTTTTCTTCGTTCTCTTGCTATCATTATTTGAAAAAGAAGGCATCTAAGCTTTTTTTTGGTTTCAGTACTCTGGACAGCACTTTTTTATTGGTGGATGAATTTATCCACCAATCAGCAAGGACAACCCAGGTTGTTCACCAAAAATGGGCCGGCATCTAAACTTACATTCTTGCATTTCAAATAAAGATACCAAGAGAATGAAGAAAATTTGATAATAGGAGTACATTAGAAAGTTGCTTAAAGGGCCATAATACCCAAATGTTTAAACACTTGAAAGTGATGCAGCATAGCTGTAAAAAGCTGATTAGAAAATATCACCTGAACATCTCTATGTAAAAAAGAAAGATATTTTACCTCAAAAGTTCCTCAGTAGCCACCTCCCATTGTAAAGGATTTCTAAGCAGCATTTTAGTGTGTCTGTCCTGGGACATCTGAAGGGACTAGCATCGTGCACTCTCATATTATTTCACCAATCAGGTAAAGGAAGCTTACAATGAAATCTCATGAGAGTTAAGTCAAATCTCATGAGATCACAGTAAGAGTTCATGACCTCAGCACTGCTGATGCTGATTGGCTGCTGTTCATTTCTTCATTTTTTTAATTTTTTTTACCTGCAGCTGGGAGCAGCTGAGTATAACTTTTTACACAGAACAAACTCTGCTGAGCTGAGGAGATTGTGAGGTAAAATATCTTCCTTTTTTACATAGAGATGCTCAGGTGATATTTTCCTGTCAGCTTTTTACAGTTATACTGCATCAGTTTCAAGTGATTTAGCATATGAGTATTATGTCCCTTTAAAATTTCATGCTCAATCTGAATCACAAAAGAAAATTTTTGGGTACAGTGTCCCTTTAAGGTTAATTTTAGCTTTACTGTAGAGATTACCCTCCCAGCTGACACTTACCACCCCCTGATCCCTCCTAAACAGCTTTCTTCCCTCCCCCACTGGTCACCCCCATCTTAAGTACTGGCAGACAGTCTGCCAATAAAAAAATAAAACTTTTTCTTTCTTTTTTTAAATGTTTCTGCAGTGTAGGATCGCCCTAACCCTCAAACCTCCCTGATCCCCCCTAAAAAAGCTCTTTAAACCTCCCCTGCCGTAACTATTTCTGCCATCTTAGGTAGTTGCAGCCAGACAACCCTTTTATTTTCTTATTTTTTTATTTTTTTTTAAATATAAGGGGGTCGATCCGATATAAATCGTCGCCCGCAAATGCCGGCGACGCCAATATTTGCGCGGATTTGGTATCACATATACGGCGTAACCTAGAAGTTACGCCCGTATATTTCTGCCGTCGCCCGCAGTTTTTTGGGCCATAGGCAGGTATACCAAACCCGCGCAGTTTGGTATCCAATATGCAGCGTAAGGACTTACGTGGCGAAAATGGAGAAAACTTACTCCATTTTCACCTCGCCACAAAAAGCAGCCGTAAGAAGCCTTACGCTGACTATTGGAGCCCCGTAACTCCCTAAACTAACTAGAAAATAAACCTAACACCTAACGCATGCGCAATGTCTATCTCCCTGTCAACCGCGATCTGCTAAAATAAACCTAACACCTAACGCATGCGCAATGTCTATCTCCCTGTCAACCGCGATCTCCCCCCCCCCCCCGAAATCCCTAATAAAGTTATTACCCCCTAAACCGCCGCTCCCGGACCCCGCCGCCATCTACATAAACTAACCCCCTACTGTGAGCCTCTAAAACCGCCGCCATCTACCTTATCTATCCCCTAATCTGACCCCTTACACCGCCGCCACCTATATAAAAATTATTAACCCCTAATGTAAGCCCCTTACACCGCCGCCATCTCTATTAAAATGATTAACCCCTAATTTAATCTACCTACCCCGCCGCCAGCTATATTATCTATATTAACCCTAAGTATATTATAGTTAATATAGTTACTATAGTATTTATATTAACTATATTAACTCTATCTAACCCTAACTAAATTTATATTAAATTAATCTAATTCATTTATAAACTAAAATATTCCTATTTAAATCTAAATACTTACCTATAAAATAAACCCTAAGATAGCTACAATATAATTAATAATTACATTGTAGCTATGTTAGGGTTAATATTTATTTTACAGGTAAATTGTTAATTATTTTAACTAGGTATAATAGATATTAAATAGTTATTAACTATTTAATATCTACCTAGTTAAAATAATTACCCAATTACCTGTAAAATAAATCCTAACCTAAGTTACAAATACACCTACACTATCAATAAATTAAATAAACTACAAACATCTATCTAAAAATACAATTAAATTAACTAAACTAAATTACAAAAAAAAACAAACACTAAATTACAAAAAATAAAAAAAAGATTACAAGATATTTAAGATAATTACACCTATTCTAAGCCCCCTAATAAAATAATAAACCCCCAAAATAAAAAAAATTCCCTGCCCTATTCTAAATTAAAATAAGCTCTTTACCTTACCAGCCCTTAAAAGGGCCTTTTGTGGGGCATGCCCCAAAGAAAACAGCTCTTTTGCATACAAATACAATACCCCCCCCCCCCATTACAACCCACCACCCACATACCCCTATTCTAAAACCACCCAAACCCCCCTTAAAAAAGCCTAACACTACCCCCCTGAAGATCTCCCTACCTTGTCTTCACCACACCGGGCCGAACTCCTGATCCGATCCGGGCGATGTCTTCCTCCAAGCGGCAAAGAAGAATTCTTCCTCCGGCGATGTCATCCTCCAAGCGGCAAAGAAGAATTCTTCCTCCGGCGACGTCTTCCTCCAAGCGGCAGCAAAGTCTTCATTCTTCCGGCGGCATCTTCAATCTTCTTTCTTCGCTCCGCCGCCGCGGAGCATCCATCCCGGCCGACTGCTGAACTTGGAATGAGGTACCTTTAAATGACGTCATCCAAGATGGCGTCCGCCGAATTCCGATTGGCTGATAGGATTCTATCAGCCAATCGGAATTAAGTTAAAAAAATCTGATTGGCTGATTGAATCAGCCAATCAGATTCAAGTTCAATCCGATTGGCTGATCCAATCAGCCAATCAGATTGAGCTCGCATTCTATTGGCTGTTCCGATCAGCCAATAGAATGCGAGCTCAATCTGATTGGCTGATTGGATCAGCCAATCGGATTGAACTTGAATCTGATTGGCTGATTCAATCAGCCAATCAGATTTTTTAAACTTAATTCCGATTGGCTGATAGAATCCTATCAGCCAATCGGAATTCGGCGGACGCCATCTTGGATGACGTCATTTAAAGGTACCTCATTCCAAGTTCAGCAGTCGGCCGGGATGGATGCTCCGCGGCGGCGGAGCGAAGAAAGAAGATTGAAGATGCCGCCGGAAGAATGAAGACTTTGCTGCCGCTTGGAGGAAGACGTCGCCGGAGGAAGAATTCTTCTTTGCCGCTTGGAGGATGACATCGCCGGAGGAAGAATTCTTCTTTGCCGCTTGGAGGAAGACATCGCCCGGATCGGATCAGGAGTTCGGCCCGGTGTGGTGAAGACAAGGTAGGGAGATCTTCAGGGGGGTAGTGTTAGGCTTTTTTAAGGGGGGTTAGGGTGGTTTTAGAATAGGGGTATGTGGGTGGTGGGTTGTAATGGGGGGGGGGTATTGTATTTGTATGCAAAAGAGCTGTTTTCTTTGGGGCATGCCCCACAAAAGGCCCTTTTAAGGGCTGGTAAGGTAAAGAGCTTATTTTAATTTAGAATAGGGCAGGGAATTTTTTTTATTTTGGGGGTTTATTATTTTATTAGGGGGCTTAGAATAGGTGTAATTAGCTTAAAAATCTTGTAATCTTTTTTTTATTTTTTGTAATTTAGTGTTTGTTTTTTTTTGTAATTTAGTTTAGTTAATTTAATTGTATTTTTAGATAGATGTTTGTAGTTTATTTAATTTATTGATAGTGTAGGTGTATTTGTAACTTAGGTTAGGATTTATTTTACAGGTAATTGGGTAATTATTTTAACTAGGTAGATATTAAATAGTTAATTACTATTTAATAGCTATTATACCTAGTTAAAATAATTAACAATTTACCTGTAAAATAAATATTAACCCTAACATAGCTACAATGTAATTATTAATTATATTGTAGCTATCTTAGGGTTTATTTTATAGGTAAGTATTTAGATTTAAATAGGAATATTTTAATTAATAATATTAATATTAGATTTATTTTAATAAGAGTTTAGTTAGGGTGTTAGAGTTAGATAGGGTTATTATACTTAATATATATATAATTATAATAACGATATTAACTATATGAACCCTAGTATAATTAGGGTTAATATAGTTAATATATATAATATAACTATATTAACCCTAATATAATTAGGGTTAATATAGTTAATATAGGTGGCGGCGGTGTAGGGGGATTAGATTAGGGGTTAATACATTTATTATAGGTGGCGGCGGTGTAGGGGGATTTAGCTTAGATGCAAAAGAGCAGTTTACTTTGTGACAAAGCCCCGCCAAAAGCCCTTTTAAGGGCTGGCAAAAGAGCTGTTACTTTGGGGCATGCCCCGCAAAAAGCCCTTTTAAGGGCTGGCAAAAGAGCTGTTACTTTGGGGCAATGCCACGCAAAAAGCCCTTTTCAGGGCTATTTGTAGGGTTAGACTTAGGTTTAGTGGTAGGGATAGTTTAGTATTTTAGGGGTTAAATAATTTAATATAGATGGCGGCGGGGTAGGGGGATTAGATTAGGGGTTAATAATTTTAAAATAGCGGCGGGGTAGGGGCTCACTTTAGGGGATAGGTAAGGTAGATGGCGGCGGTGTTAGGGGCTCACTTTAGGGGGTTATATATTTAATATAGCTGGCGGCGGTTTAGGGGTTAATAACTTTATTAGGTAGCGGCGGGCTCTGGGAGCGGCGGTTTAGGGGTTAATACATATTTTATTGTTAGGCTAGTGAGGGGGGATAGCGGATAGAGGGTTAGACGTGTCGGGCTATGTTAGGGAGGCGTGTTAGACGTGTCGGGCTATGTTAGGGAGGCGTGTTAGACAGTGCGGGTGATTTAGACTTTAGTCAGGTTTTATAGGCGCCGGCAGTTTCTAACGTGCCGCAAGTCACTGGCGACGCCAGAAATTTGTACTTACGCAGATTTCTGGACATCGCTGGTTTGTGAGACTTGCGGCACGTTAGCATCTGACGGCGACTTATATGGGATAGCTCGAGTTGCGAGCTGAAACTGCGGGCGACGCCGGTTCCCTCGCTTGCGCCGCAAACTGCGATCGATATCGGATTGCGCCCAAGGTGTTTTTTTCTCTGTAGTGTTGTGGTCCCACAAATTCCCGCCCTCCCTCGATTGCCATAAAGTAGCACCCCCAAACCCATTTTCTGTAGTTTAGTTCCCCATTCCTCCCTGTGCCTTTAAAAATTTGTTCCAAAGTGTAGGGTCCTCCCACTCCCTCCCCTTCCCTCCCCCCTCCGCTGCTGAGCAGCCCACCCGCCTCCCGCCCACACCTCCTGCCGGCACCAGCAGAAGATCGTTACATATGGTGACACACACAGTGTCACCGTCTGTAATGATCAGGCATCTGCCCTCATATGGAACCGGAGCACCGATCGCGCTCCGGCTAGATATGAGGCAGATGCCTGAAGCTTCAGGAGCTCCAGCTCTCGGGCTGTAACTTAACAGCTGAGAGTGCTGGAGCTTCCTGAAGCGACGACGTGTGTATATATACGTCCTGCAGTACGATAGCCAAAGTACTGCAGGACGTATATATACGTCCGATTGGGTGAAGGGGTTAATTACTTGCTAATGATCCTGTATTCAATAGATGTGTTTAGCCTCTGGTTAGTTAAAACCACATATGTCAAAATGGTTATTTATTATTTTACAGTAATTACATTCAGTGAGTAATGAAATCCCTATTATTCATTGATTATTTGTTTACAAATCAACACTAGTTAAATATTTGGCTCACCTTTCAAGCAGTATTCTGGATATAAAGCTGGTGATCCTGTGAAATCTCCACCTATGGCAGAAACTTTTGAAAAGGTTAGAAACTGTCTAAAAAAACATGTTAGGCCTTTGTGTGCAATGAGTTTTCACATTCCCTTTAATTTTTATCTCTCAGATGTTCTCTTTATTAGACGCCTGCTAGCTACTAACACCATCTATGCTTCTGATCCTACAGATTTGATGCTTTGGTACAGAGGTTTGAAGCCCCTGATTCTCGTAACCGATGGGACAGCCCTCTCTTTACAGTGCACAAAAATGAGGAACTGCCACTGGAAGAGATCTGCAATGCCGTCTTTCACAGAAAGGCTCCTCCACCCAACCAATCCACACAAACAGTGCGCATGTTGTTTTGTAGTACCATCTCTCTCTGTTCTTGCTTCAATTTGTTTCTTATGCTGTCAACTTTATTTCCCTTGCATTTTCTTTATTCTTCAAACTGTCTTCTCTCTTTTTTTTTATCATGTTTCATGATGTGTTGTTTCCCTTTTCTCCATAGTTTTTCATGTCTATTTGCTATGTCTGACTCAGTCTTCTCTTTGACCTCTGATGGTTTGAAATATTTGATATGAAAACAGGAAGTCCAAACATTTGAATAAAACCAACACATAGTGGAAATGTTAATGTTTTCAAATCTCTTTCCATCATTTACCAGATATAAATCTGTATGACGTACATAATATCTGTTGTAACAAATATTGTCTTTCAAACAGCAACCTCTGTCCTCCACAAACTTCCTTCATGAGCTTGACAAGGTGACACAGGATGTTGTGACTGTAAGTATTATTTTAACAGTAATATTTTTACATTAATATGTGAATATGTATTTTTGCACAATGTAAGCATACTGGTTATGATCTGCACCCTCTTGATGTTTGACATGCTTGTATTTATCACATTTTTTGGTTACGTGTCTTTAAAAAACTTGATTAGAATTAAATATTGTACTTTCTTTCCTATGACATGGAGAGTCCACAACGTCATTCCCATTAATAGTAGGATATTCAACTCCTGGCCAGCAGGAGGAGGCAAAGAGCACTCAAGCAAAGCTATTCAGTGTAACTTCCCTTAACCATAATCCCCAGTCATTCTCTTCTACTCTGTCAATGGAGGATGTGCGAAGTTGGTGTCTGAAGATATTTAATCCTTTTTTGGGTACTCTTCCCTGCAAGCAAGGATTGGGGTCTATCTTTGTCCATGTCAATCTCTTTAGTAAGAGTAGTGGTGGCTTTAACCCCTTAATGACCGAGGACGTGCAGGGTACGTCCTCAAAAAAAAGGCAGTTAACGCCTGAGGACGTACCCTGCACGTCCTCGGTGTGGAAAGCAGCTGGAAGCGATCCTGCTCGCTTCCAGCTGCTTTCCGGTTATTGCAGTGATGCCTCGATATGGAGGCATCCTGCAATAACCTGACATGGCCATCCGATGCAGAGAGAGCCACTCTGTGGCCCTCTCTGCACCGGACATCGATGGCCGGTATCGTTGGTGGGTGGGAGCCGACTTGGGAGGCGGGTGGGCGGCCATCGGTGTGCCGTGTGACGTTGAGGGGGGCGGGATCGGGGGCGGGACCGTCGGGGGCACGCACGGACGCGCGCGCGTGCACGGAGGGTGGCGGGCAGGCGCGTGCACGGGGCGGGAGCGGGTGGGAACCGCTACACTACGGAAAATGAATTAAAAGTTAAAAGTTAAAAGTAGCATAAGCACAACAAAAAAAAACACAAAAAGAGATCGTGGAGGGGTGGGGGGTTGGTTTTTGTGTGGGGGGAAGCTACACTACAGAAACGTTAAAAAAATGTACAACAAAAACATTTTTTCTTATAAACTGGGTACTGGCAGACAGCTGCCAGTACCCAAGATGGCGCCAATTAAGTTAGAGTGGGAGGGTTATAGAGCTGTTTGGGGGGGATCAGTGAGGTTGGGGGCTAAGGGGGGACTTTTACACAGCAGCATATTTAAATATGCTTTTAAAAATACCACCAAAAAACAAATATAGCTTTTATTTTAGTACTGGCAGACTTTCTGCCAGTACTTAAGATGGCGGGGACAATTGTGGGGTGGGGGAGGGAAGAGAGCTGTTTGGGAGGGATCAGGGGGTCTGATGTTTCAGGTGGGAGGCTGAGCTCTACACTAAATCTAATATTAACCCTGCAAGCTCTCTACAAGCTACCTAATTAACCCCTTCACTGCTAGCCATAATACACGTGTGATGCGCAGCGGCATTTAGCGGCCTTCAAAATACCAAAAAGCAATGCCAAAGCCATATATGTCTGCTATTTCTGAACAAAGGGGATCCCAGAGAAGCATTTACAACCATTTGTGCCATAACTGCACAAGCTGTTTGTAAATGATTTCAGTGAGAAACCTAAAATTGTGAAAAATTTTACGTTTTTTTTAATTTGATCGCATTTAGCGGTGAAATGGTGGCATGAAATATACCAAAATGGGCCTAGATCAATACTTGGGGTTGTCTACTACACTACACTAAAGCTAAAATTACCCCAAAAAGCTCCCTACATGCTCCCTAATTAACCCCTTCACTGCTGGGCATAATACACGTGTGGTGCGCAGTGGCATTTAGTGGCATTCTAATTACCAAAAAGCAACACCAAAGCCATATAAGTATGCTATTTCTGAACAAAGGGGATCCCAGAGAAGAATTTACAACCATTTAAGCCATAATTGCACAAGCTGTTTGTAAATAATTTCAGTGAGAAACCTAAAGTTTATGAAAAAATTTGTGAAAAAGTGAACGATTTTTTTTATTTGATCGCATTTGGCGGTGAAATGGTTGCATGAAATATACCAAAATGGGCCTAGATCAATACTTTGGGTTGTCTACTAAAAAAAAATATATACATGTCAATGGATATTCAGAGATTCCTGAAAGATATCAGTGTTCTAATGTAACTAGCGCTAATTTTGAAAAATAATGGCTTGGAAATAGCAAAGTGCTACTTGTATTTATTGCCCTATAACTTGCAAAAAAAGCAAAGAACATGTAAACATTGGGTATTTCTAAACTCAGGACAATATTTAGAAACTATTTAGCATAGGTGTTTTTTGGTGGTTGTAGATATGTAACAGATTTTGGGGGTCAAAGTTAGAAAAAGTGGGTTTTTTTTCAATTTTTCCTCATATTTTATAATTTTTTTTATAGTAAATTATAAGATATGATGAAAATAATGGTATCTTTAGAAAGTCCATTTAATGGCGAGAAAAACGGTATATAATATGTGTGGGTACAGTAAATGAGTAAGAAGAAAATTACAGCTAAACACAAACACAGCAGAAATGTAAAAATAGCCTTGGTCCCAAACGGACAGAAAATGGAAAAGTGCTGTGGTCATTAAGGGGTTAAGCAGTTAAAAGTCAGCGAGGTAGTCTTTTAACATTTTGCTACCTCTTGGCAGAAAGCAAGAGCTAGTTACTCTGTTCTTTCTTTACTACAGGTCCATGACAGGGAGCGAAGTGCCTGTCACACCTATGTAGCAGCATCTGTCCTGCAGCTGGATGTAAGGTAAGTACTTTTCCTTTTAGGTATTGAAGGACAGCAGCACTTAAGAGGTTAATCCTCATTCGAATCCAATTTAGGACATATATCCTTTTTAATTAAGGATACTTATTCTGGACAGATTAGACAAATGGGACATAGATATCTTTATTAGCTAACGATACTTTTGTTTTTGGAGGACATGACACTGTATGGGTTAATGTGAGACGTTATTTGACTATGGGACTCATAACTTATTGTGAATTGATTGAGGCACTTTAATTATGTTTTCTGACATATTTTCTAGGATCATTAGAGAGGCTTAATTTTATTTAAACAGTCAACTGTGGGCAGTTCATTTTTTCGCGCTCTTTACAACTGGCTAAGTTACTTTTTCACTCACTCACATGACGCCCGCACTTCCGGTATATCGGAGCGGAGCTTAGTGAGCTTGCATTGTGCTAAGGTGTATCGCATTGCAGGGCTCTGTCGGATGTTAGTTTTCAATATATCTCTCATCAGCAGATTGTTTTCTGTGTCAAGAGGAGAAGTTTCTTGCAGAAAGATTTTGTTTCCTTTGACTAGTGGGGTGTCAATCCTGTCCGGCAGGAGCTTCAGGCAATCTGATAGGTTGCTTTGAAGGATCTCTTTATTGCACTATAAAATTATAAATTGCTAATAAATTTTGAAAGACTTTTTTCTTTTCAGTATTATTAACAGCTGAATTCTGTAAAACGGATTCTGAGTTATATCAGTCTATGTCTGTTAAAAAATGCTTACTATGTTTAGAGGCTTAAATTGTTTTCCCAATGCAATTTTGTTCCTCATGCTTATCTAGAACTTTAAAATTTAAAGACAAATTACAGGTGGCCCTCGGTTTACAACGGTTCAATTTAAGCCGTTTCAGAATAACAACCTTTTTTTTCAGTCATGTGACTGCTATTGAAAAGCATTGAGAAGCAGTGCATTGATTAAAATAGCCTGTAGGTGGGGCTGTCTGCTTGTGTTGCAGCAAAGATATGCAAGCCAAGCAAGCTGAAATTAATTTGTGTAACTAGATCTGAGCTATCGAGCAGTTTTCAAAGGAACAAGATCTTCCTGTCTATAAATCAGTCCAGATTGAAATGCATAGAAAGAACTGTTTGCAGAAAAATGCAAGTAAGGTCTGTGTTGTGTGATTATTTTATTAGGTTTATAATGCAGTTTAGCAAATGTTTTTGTTCATTTAACTTAGTTTAATTATATATTCTGTGTTGTGTGATTATTTTATTAGGTTTATAATGCTGTTTAGCATTTAAAGTCTTTATTTCAAAGCTTTACAAATAATGTATTAGCTGTTACTTATGACAATTTTGAGAGGGGCCTGGAACCTAACTCCCTCACTTCCCATTGACTTACATTATAAACTGGGTTTCAATTTACAACGGTTTCGATTTACAACCATTCCTTCTGGAACCTAACCCCGGCGTAAACTGAGGGCTACCTGTACTCCCTTCTGAGCCAAATGTCTCTCAGGATAATGCTGTGCGTGACATGCCTCAGCTTTCTTCTCAAACGTCCAGAACCTTAATGGTTTCCCATACTGTGCCTTCTGTGTCCTCTTAAACTCCTGGGGGTGTTTATTTACCTGGGAATTTCGGCGCTCAGATTACTTCTGCAGTATCGGCAACTTTGTCAGCTTTCCCCTCTGCGGGTAAGCGTAAGAGAAAATCTAAACATGTTTCCGCTAGTAAGGCTTCTGACCCCTCTAAATCTGTGCTGGTCAACCTTTCTCATTTGTCTGATGAGGAGAATACTTCAGTAGCTTCTGAAGGTGAAATTTCAGACTCTGACACTTTGGCGTGAAATCTTCAGAATCTGAAGAGGTTAATTTTAGATTTAAGCTTGAACATCTTCAGTTACTACTGAAGGAGTTTCTAGCTACTTTGGACGACTGAACCTTCAGTTGCTGCCAACCCTAAGACGTCTTCTAAACTGGATAGAGTTTATGATTCTCCTTCTTCTGAGGAGGTTTTTCCTGTTCCTAGGAAAATATCTGAAGTTATAGCTCAAGAATGGGTTAAGCCAGGGGTTTCTTTTTCCCCTTCCCCGGTTTTTAAGAAAATGTTTCCTGTTGCTGACTCTATTCGAGACTCATGGTGCAACGTACCTAAGGTAGAAGGAGCTATCTCTACTCTAGCTAAAAGAAATACCATTCCTATAGAGGAAACTTGTTCTTTTAAGGATCCAATGGATAAAAAGCTGGTGGCTTATTTAAAAAAAAAAGGACGTTTATCAGGGTTTACAGTGGCAACCTGCGGCGAGTATTGCCACGGTTGCGGGAGCAGCATCGTATTGGTGCGATGCCCTGTCTGATCTGATTTCAGAAGAGACTACAGTAGATGAGATCCAAGACAAGATCAAGGCTCCTAAACTAGCCAATACCTTTATCTGTGATGCCAATATGCAGGTAATTAGACTGGGAGCTAAGATATCTAGCTTCACTGTTCTAGCTCGCAGAACTTTGTGGTTAAAATCTTGGACAGGTGATGTTTCTTTAAAGGCCAAGCTCTTAGCTTTGCCTTATAAGGGTAATACTTTGTTTCGACCTGGTTTGGCGGAGATCATTTCAGAGATTACGGGTGGAAAGGGATCTTTCCTACCTCAGGACAAGAAGTAAAGACCTTGTAATTTTCGTTCCTTTCGCAACTTTAAGGGACAGAAGTCATCCTCTTGCAAACCAGACCAATCCAGGTCCTCTTTAAAATCCAGCCAGCCCTGGAACAAAGGGAAAAAAAAAACAAGAAGCCTTCCGCTGACTCTAAATCAGCATGAAGGATCCGCCCGAATCCAATTTTGGATCAGGTGGGGGGCAGACTTTCTCTTTTTCGACAGGCTTGGATACGTAATGTTCCAGATCCATGGGTTGTGGACATAGTATCCCAGGATTACAAGATTGGATTCAAGGGGCAGATTTCTCCTGTCAAAACTTTCCCCAAACCAGGTAAAGAAGGACTTCTTAAATTGCGTAGAGGACCTATCCTCCCTGGGAGTTATTGTACCAGTCCCTCTAAAGAAACAAGGTCTAGGATTCTATTCAAATCTATATGTGGTTCCCAGAAAGGAGTGCACTTTTCGTCCCATCCTAGATCTCAAGTGTCTCAACAAGCTTCTCAGGGTTCCGTCCTTCAAGATAGAAACTATTTGTTCCATTCTTCCATTGGTCCAGGAAGGTCAGTTCATGACGACCATAGACCTGAAGGATGAGTACTTACATGTTCCTATTCACAGGGATTATCACCAGTTTCTCAGGTTTGCCTTTCTGAACAAGCATTTGCAGTTTATTTCCCTTCCGTTTGGTCTTGCCACAGCTCCCAGAATATTCACAAAGGTCCTGGGAGCCCTATTGGCAGTGATCCGATCCGAGGGAATTTCAGTGGCGCCTTGTCTACCCGACATCTTGGTTCAGGCGTCATCTTTTCAGCTAGCAAAATCTCTTTACAGCTAGCAAAATCTCATACATAGATGTTGTTGTCTTTTCTACGTTCTCAGGGGTGGAAAGTAAATCTAGAAACGAGTTCTCTAGTTCCGTCTACAAGAGTGTGTTTCCTAGGAACAATCATAGATTCCTTGTCCATGAAGATTTTCCTGATGGATGTCAGAAAATCCAAACTTCTTGCTGCTTGCCTTTCTCTCCAGTCTGCTTTTCATCCAACAGTGGCTCAATGCATGGAGGTGATTGGTCTGATGGTGCTCAGTCAATGGAATGGAGAACATTCAGATTTATCCCTGAGGATAAATCTGGACCCCCTAACAAGAGACTCTCTCTTGTGGTGGATTTCACCGGATCATCTGTCTCGGGGCACTTGCTTCCTGAGACCTTCCTGGGTGATTGTGACTACAGACGTTAGGCTGGGGAGCTGTTTGGGGTTCTCTGAAAGCTCAGGGCCTATGGTCTCAGGAAGAGTCTTCTGTCTCTTTGGTAGGCAAATAGTTATTTTAACTTTAGAAACCGTTTGCATAGGGCCTTACTGGCATTCAGGCAAATAGTTTTCCACTTTCTTCTATAAGGTACGACGAGTCCACGGATTCATCCTTTACTTGTAGGATATTATCCTTCCTAACAGGAAGTGGCAAAGAGCACCACAGCAGAGCTGTCTATATAGCTCCTCCCTTAGCTCCACCCCCCAGTCATTCTCTTTGCCTACTCTAAGTACTGGGAAGGGTAAAGTGAAAGAGGTGATAAAATATTAGTTTTTAATTTCTTAAAGCAAGAGTTTTTTATTTTAAATGGTACCGGTGTGTACTATTTACTTTCAGGCAGCAGATGGATGAAGACTTCTGCCTGGAGGATGATGATCTTAGCATTTGTAACTAAGATCCAGTGCTGTTCCCACAGAGGCTGAGGAGTACAAGAAACTTCAGTGTGAGGAACGTTTTCATGCTATACAGCAGTAAGGTATGTTCAGTCATTTTTTCTGAAGAGACTGTGGTATTTCAGAAAGGCTGACAGTATCCACATGAGGGTAAGGGTAAGCAGTAATCCTAAGAGCTAATAAGAAGGGCATTACTAAGCTTGCATAAGGGGCTAATTACAAAAATGGTTGACACTGAGTTGTGAATGTTTGTGGGCAAACGTTTTATGAACTGGGAGTGCTGTTAACGTTTTGTGGGCAATAACGTTTGGGCAACTTTATTGAGGGTACACTTGGCTTATTTTTTGGGTCTCAGAACCCACATGGCTAGTTTAAAACCGCTCTGGTGCGGTTCTTTGAGGCTGTAGAGACATCAAGTGAGATGGGCGGGGCCTATTTTCGCGCCTCAGATGCGCAGTTATTTTACTCAGCAAGCTCTAACTCCTGAGGGCCCTGGTGGATGTTCTGGGCCAAATAGAAGCTTTAACCCCATATTTACTATCCCTGAGGGCAGGTAGGGCCACAGCAGGGCTGTGGCAAGGTGCTGGGGGTGTTTTTTCCGGATTTAGGCCTAATTTCAATCCGGTTTGCACATTAAAGGGTTAAATGTTAAATTTCCTTGTGGGGCAATCTTAACTACATATATTGTGTCTGCTTGCAAAAATTTGAAAAATTTGGTGCATTTTAAAGCAGTTTTGCAGAACGTGTATGCTTTTTTTCTCTTAAAGGCGCAGTACCGTTTTTTAAGATTATTTTTTTCACTAAATAAAGTGTTTTCATGCTTGTTTGTAGTCATTACTAGCCTGGTCAACATGTCTGACATTGAGGAAAGTCAATGTTCAATATGTTTAGAAGCCATTGTGGAACCTCCACTTAGAATGTGTCCCTCATGCACTGAAAGGTCAATAAATTGCAAAGAACATATTTTAGCTACTAAAAGTATGTCGCAGGATGATTCTCAGTCAGAAGGGAATCAGGTTATTCCATCTAATTCTCCCCAAGTGTCACAACCATTAACGCCCGCACAAGCGACGCCAAGTACTTCTAGTTCTAAGCTGCCTGGGTTGCAGGGGAAGCGCAGTAGGTCTGGTGTGAGAACAAATGCTGAGCCCTCTGACGCTTTATTAGCCATATCCGATGTACCCTCACAATGTTCTGAGTTGGGGGTGAGGGATTTGCTGGCTGAGGGAGAGATTTCTGATTCAGGAAATATGTTCCCTCAGACAGACTCAGATATGACGGCTTTTAAATTTAAACTAGAACACCTCCGCTTATTGCTCAGGGAGGTTTTAGCGACTCTGGATGATTGTGACCCTATTGTAGTTCCAGAGAAATTGTGTAAAATGGACAGATTTCTAGAGGTTCCTGCCTACACTGATGTTTTTCCGGTCCCTAAGAGGATTTCGGACATTGTTACTAAGGAGTGGGATAGACCAGGTATTTCTTTCGCTCCCCCTCCTACTTTTAAGAAAATGTTTCCCATATCAGACACCATGCGGGACTCGTGGCAGATGGTCCCTAAGGTGGAGGGAGCTATTTCTACCCTGGCTAAGCGTACAACTATACCTATTGAGGACAGTTGTGCTTTCAAAGATCCTATGGATAAAAAATTAGAGGGTCTCCTAAAGAAAATATTTGTTCATCAGGGTTTTCTTCTCCAACCTATAGCGTGCATTGTTCCTGTAACTACTGCAGCGTCCTTTTGGTTCGAGGCTCTGGAGGAGGCTCTTCAGGTTGAGACCCCATTAGATGATATTCTGGATAGAATAATTGCTCTCAAGCTAGCTAATTCTTTCATTACAGATGCCGCTTTTCAACTGGCTAAATTAGCGGCAAAGAATTCAGGTTTTGCCATTTTAGCGTGTAGAGCCTTATGGCTTAAGTCCTGGTCTGCTGATGTGTCATCAAAAGCTAAGCTTTTAGCCATCCCTTTCAAGGGTAAGACCCTATTCGGGCCTGAACTGAAAGAGATCATTTCAGACATCACTGGAGGGAAAGGCCATGCCCTTCCTCAGGATAAGACAAATAAGATGAGGATCAAACAAAATAATTTTCGTTCCTTTCGAAACTTCAAAGGTGGTCCCTCTACCTCTTCCCCTGCTGCAAAGCAAGAGGGGAATTTCGCTCAATCCAAGTCAGTCTGGAGACCTAACCAGACTTGGAACAAGGGTAAACAGGCCAAGAAGCCTGCTGCTGCCACCAAGACAGCATGAAGGGGTAGCCCCCGATCCGGGACCGGATCTAGTAGGGGGCAGACTTTCTCTCTTTGCTGAGGCTTGGGCAAGAGACGTTCAGGACTCCTGGGCTTTAGAAATCGTAACCCAGGGGTATCTTCTAGATTTCAAAGATTCTCCTCCAAGTGGGAGATTTCATCTTTCTCAATTGTCTGTAAACCAGACAAAAAGAGAGGCGTTCTTACGCTGTGTAGAAGACCTATATACGATGGAAGTGATCTGCCCAGTTCCGAAAACAGAACAGGGGCAGGGGTTCTACTCCAATCTGTTTGTGGTTCCCAAAAAAGAGGGAACCTTCAGACCAATTTTGGATCTCAAGATGGAGACCATTCGGACTATTTTGCCGATGATCCAGGAGGGTCAATATATGACCACCGTGGACTTAAAGGATGCGTATTTACACATCCCTATCCACAAAGATCATCACCAGTTCCTCAGGTTCGCCTTTCTGGACAAGCATTACCAGTTTGTGGATTTTCCCTTCTGGTTGGCCACAGCTCCCAGAATTTTCACAAAGGTGCTAGGGTCCCTTCTGGCGGTTCTAAGGCCGCGGGGCATAGCTGTGGCGCCTTATCTGGACGATATCTTAATTCAGGCGTCGACTTACCAACTAGCCAAGTCTCACACGGACATCGTGTTGGCTTTTCTAAGATCTCACGGGTGGAAAGTGAACGTAAAAAAGAGTTCACTTATCCCTCTCACAAGAGTTCCATTCCTGGGAACTCTGATAGATTCGGTGGACATGAAAATTTTTGATGGAGTTCAGGAAATCAAAAATTTTATCCATCTGCCGAGCTCTTCATTCCATTCCTCGGCCGTCAGTGGCTCAGTGTATGGAGGTAAGCGGCTTAATGATAGCGGCAATGGACATAGTTCCGTTTGCTCGCTTGCATCTCAGACCACTGCAACTATGCATGCTCAAACAGTGGAATGGGGATTATGCAGATTTATCTCCTCAGATAAATCTGGATCAAGAAACCATAGACTCTCTTCTTTGGTGGTTGTCACAGGATCATCTGTCCAAGGGAATGTGTTTCCGCAGGCCAGTGTGGGTCATAGTGACGACGGACGCCAGCCTATTGGGCTGGAGTGCAGTCTGGAATTCCCTGAAAGCACAGGGTTTGTGGACTAAGGAGGAGGCTCTCCTCCCGATAAATATTCTAGAACTGAGAGCGATATTCAACGCGCTTCCGGCGTAGCCTCAGCTGGCTTCGGCCAGATTCATAAGATTCCAGTCGGACAATATCACGACTGTAGCATATATCAATCATCAGGGGGGAACAAAGAGTTCTCTAGCGATGATAGAGGTTACCAAAATAATTCGATGGGCAGAGACTCACTCTTGCCATCTATCAGCAATCTATATCCCAGGAGTGGAGAACTGGGAAGCAGATTTTCTAAGTAGTCAGACTTTTCAACCGGGGGAGTGGGAACTTCATCCAGAGGTGTTTGCACAATTGATTCAGCAATGGGGCACACCAGAATTGGATCTGATGGCGTCTTGTCAGAACGCCAAACTTCCTCGTTATGGGTCCAGGTCAAGGGATCCTCAGGCAGTACTGATAGATGCTCTAGCAGTACCCTGGTCTTTCAACCTGGCTTATGTGTTTTCACCATTTCCTCTCCTTCCTCGTTTGATTGCCAGAATCAAACAGGTGAGAGCTTTGGTGATTTTGATAGCACCTGCGTGGCCACGCAGGACTTGGTATGCAGACCTGGTGGACATGTCATCTCTTCCACCATGGACTCTGCCACTGAGACAGGACCTTCTGATTCAAGGTCCGTTCCAGCATCCAAATCTAATTTCTCTGCGGCTGACTGCTTGGAGATTGAACGCTTGATCTTATCCAAGCGGGGTTTCTCTGAGTCGGTCATAGATACCTTGATTCAGGCTCGAAAGCCTGTCACCAGGAAAATTTATCATAAGATATGGCGTAAATATCTTTCTTGGTGCGAATCCAAAGGCTACTCATGGAGTAAGATCAGGATTCCTAGGATTTTGTCCTTTCTCCAAGAAGGATTGGAGAAGGGGCTATCAGCTAGTTCCTTAAAGGGACAGATATCTGCTTTATCAATTCTACTGCACAAGCGTCTGGCAGATGTTCCAGACGTTCAGTCATTCTATCCGGCTTTAGTTAGAATCAAGCCTGTGTTTAAACCTGTTGGTCCGCCATGGAGTTTGAATTTAGTTCTTAAAGTTCTTCAAGGGGTTCTGTTTGAACCTATGCATTCCATAGATATTAAGCTTCTATCTTGGAAAGTTCTGTTTTTAGTTGCTATCTCTTCGGCTCGAAGAGTTTCTGAACTATCTGCATTGCAATGCGACTCGCCTTATCTTGTTTTCCATGCTGATAAGGTGGTTTTGCGTACCAAACCTGGATTCCTTCCTAAGGTTGTTACTAATAGGAATATCAATCAGGAAATTGTTGTTCCTTCTCTGTGTCCTAATCCTTCCTCTAAGAAGGAGCGTCTGTTGCACAACTTGGACGTGGTTCGTGCTTTGAAGTTTTACTTGCAAGCAACCAAAGATTTCCGTCAAACGTCTTCTTTGTTTGTTGTCTATTCTGGAAAACGTAGAGGTCAAAAAGCTACGGCTGCCTCTCTTTCTTTTTGGCTGAAAAGCATCATCCATTTGGCATACAAGACTGCTGGACAGCAGCCTCCTGAAAGGATTACAGCTCACTCTACTAGAGCGGTGGCTTCCACATGGGCTTTTAAAAATGATGCTTCTGTTGAATAGATTTGTAAGGCTGCGACGTGGTCTTCGCTTCATACCTTTCCCAAATTTTACAAATTTGATACTTTTGCTTCTTCGGAGGCTATTTTTGGGAGAAAAGTTCTTCAAGCAGTGGTGCCTTCTGTTTAACCATCTGTCTTGTCCCTCCCGTTCATCCGTGTCCTGTAGCTTTGGTATTGTATCCCACAAGTAAAGGATGAATCTGTGGACTCGTCGTACCTTATAGAAGAAAAGTAAATTTATGCTTACCTGATAAATTAATTTCTTCTATGGTACGACGAGTCCACGGCCCGCCCTGTCATTTTAAGACAGATTATATTTTTTGATTTAAACTTCAGTCACCTCTGCACCTTGTAGTTTCTCCTTTTTCTTCCTGTACCTTCGGTCGAATGACTGGGGGGTGGAGCTAAGGGAGGAGCTATATAGACAGCTCTGCTGTGGTGCTCTTTGTTAGGAAGGATAATATCCCACAAGTAAAGGATGAATCCGTGGACTCGTCGTACCATAGAAGAAATTCATTTATCAGGTAAGCATAAATTTACTTTTATTTTCAGTTTTCCAAAGCCATTTGCCTAGGAAATAGGAGCCCAGGCAACCTGAAAGTGACCCCTGCTCACCAAAAGCTGCCCAGGCATTCCCTGAAAATGGGTTTGCTCACCAATAGCTAGCTGCCTAGGAACCCTCAAGTAAAGTGGCCCCTGCTCACCAATATGCGTTCAGACATCAAGGGAAAATGCCCCCTAATCGCCAATAGGTCCCCAGGTACTCCTGGATAGTGGTTCAGTTTGCTAATAGGTGATGACTTTGGCCCCTGCTCATCAACAGACACCCAGGTACCCCAGGAAAGTATCTCCTGCGTACCAATATGCGCCTAGGTACCCCAGGAAAGTGGGTCATGCTCGCCAGTAGATGCTCAGGCACCTTGGGAACATGGCCCCCGTTTGTCACTAGGCACCCCAGGAAAGTGGCTATTGCCCATTAATAGCCGCCTAGGAACCCTCAAGGAAAGTGGCCCCTGGTCACCAATCTAAAGCCCAGGCACCCTGAGAATATGGCCCCTGCTCACCAATAGTCGCCAAGTTACTCCTAGAAAGTGGCCCCTTTTCGCCAATATACGGTGACAGTGGACCCTGCTCACCAATAGATGCCCAAGTACCCTAGGAAAGTGGCCCCTGCTCGCTAATATGCACCCAGACACCCTGGGAAATGTGTCCCCTGCTCACCAATAGGTGCCCGGGAACCCTAAAAAAAAAGTGGCCCCTGCTTGCAATTACATGTCCAGGCACTCCAGGAAAGTGTTCCCAGCTTGCTAATAGCCACCTAGGAACCCTCAAGGAGAGTGGCTCAGTATTATGTGGCTGGCACCCCAGGAAAGTAGCTTCTGCTCATCAATAAGGCTCCCAGTCGACCCAGGAAGGTGGCCCCTGCTCATCAATAGGTGCTCAAGCACCCAAAAAAAGTGGCCCCTGCTCCCCAATACCCGCCTAGGAACCCTCAAAAAAAGTGGCCCCTGCTCATAATTATGTGCCCAGTGCACTCAAAACACTCCAGGAATATGGACATAGCATTTCAATAGGTGCCTAGGGACCCCAGGAAAGTGGGCCCTGCTCAGCAATAGCCACCTAGCAACCCTCAAGAAAAGTAGACCCTTTTCTCCAATACGTGCCCAGGCACCCTGGGAAAATGGCCCCTGCATGCCAATAGGTGCCTAGGCACCCAGGGAAGGGGTCCCTTTTCATCAATAGACACCTTGAAACCCTCAAGGAAAGAAGCATCTGCTCATCAATACATGGCCATTATGGGAAAATAGATGCCCAGGTACTCTGGGAAACTGGCCTATGCTCGCTAATAGGTGGTGACAGTGGCTCTGTTCACCAATAGATGCCCAGATACCACTTTAAAAGTGGCCCCTGCTCACCAATATGCACACAGGTACCCTGGGAAAGTGTTCCCTGCTCGCTAATAAGTACCCATTCACCCCTGGAAAGTGGCTCCTGCTCAACAATAAGTACCTAGATACCTCAGAAAGTGGCCCCTATTCGCCAATAGGTATTTGCCTAGGTATTCTTAAGGACAGTGGCCCCTGCTAACCAATATGTGCCAAAGCAACCAAGAAAAGTCACCCTTGCTCACAATAGGTGCCCAGGCACCCCAGGAAAGCAGCCCATTCTAGTCAGCCCCAAGGCAGAACACTGTGCGATCTTATCTGTAGTGTGTCTGCAGAAAGACCGGCCGTGACAGTTTCAAAAAAAAAAAAATTGCCTGCACTTTTAATTTCTACCTGCAGGTGTCACTGTTCTGTTCTATCACAATGTACATAGTTACTACGTTCCAAGGTAACAGCACATTGCAGAAAAGGTAAGTCAGGGCTTAACATATTTATTTTAGGAGTCTAGGAGCCAACCAATATACTTAAGAGCCAGATTTAGTTTTTTAATAAATGTGTGTGTGTGTATGTACGTATGTATGTGTTTTAATATGTATGTGTGTGTATGTGTTAATATTTGTGTATGTGTTAATATTTGTGTGTGTGTTAATGTGTGTATGTGTTAATATTTGTGTGTGTTAATGTGTGTGTGTGTTAATATGTGTATGTGTGTGTATGTTAATGTGTGTATGTTAATGTGTGTTAATATATGTGTGTGTTTTGTTTTGTTTTTTATTATTTTTATTGAGGTTCAAAGTATAACAATACAGACAAAGGATGCTTCTGGAGACATAGGAGAGTACAAAAAAGTAGAAAAAGAAAAAAAAGTCAAAATAGCCATGATAAAAAAAAAAATGCAATCATAACTGTTACATCACAGATCAACTCCAATAAACAAGAGATAAACCTCACAATTTCTAATTCATACATCTCAGCAGCCTATTATCATACTACACAATAAGACAAATAAAAAAGGAGCAAAATCGTTGATGATGTAATTAAAGTAACATTCCTAGAGAGAGTCCTTTCAATGCCGGATAGGAAAAACTCTCTAGATTTGGAGGGAATAGCAAAGGAGAAAAGGATGTTGCCTAATACCTCATTTATGTGATCTATAGAAAGGGGGGGGGGGATTATAATTACAGGCTCTGGGAAAGGAGGGGAGAGGAAGAAAGAGAGAAAACAACCAAAAAAAAAAAAAAAACTTTTATTACCAAAGGTTGAGGAGAACTATCTCTGAATGTCTGAAAGGGTATATTAAGTAATTTATTTCCTCAACTGGGAAAATTCTAATAAAAGTGGACCATTTTTAAAAAAAAAATAACTATTTCATGTTCAGAAGATAGGTTGGTGTCTAGCTGCTCTATGATGCATTGTTTTTTAAATAGTTTTTAATCTCTGGGATACTGGGTATAGAGTTGTCTCGCCATTTGGAGAAAATTAAGCTTCTTGCTGCCAAAATTGTTGCATTCACAGTCTTTTTATGTTCAAGGGACAAAGTGCCATCTATGAGAAAAACAATCTCCGCCAGAGAGAGAGAGAGAATTGGTACTTTTAATACGCTAATAAGCCAAGACTGCTTTAACCGTGGACAGGACCAGAGCATATGAATTAGGTCTGCTGCCGGAAGGGCACAATTAGGGCATTTATTAAATTTAGAGTTATGCCAGTTAAATCCTTTTAAGGGAGTATAATAAGTTCTATAGAGCAACTTAATGTGTGTTTTAATGTATGTGTATATTTGTGTGTGTGTTAATATTTGTGTGTGTATATATAGGTGTGTGTATTAGTGTGTGTGTATATATATATATATATATATATGTGTGTGTGTGTATATCTATATATCTATGTGTGTGTGTGTGTGTGTATATATATATATATATATATATATATATATATATAACAACGATTGGGTGCACACTTATCCCAGAATTTATTCAAGGTGCAAACAGTCATATACTATTATTTGACAAAAGAATAAAAGAGAAGACAACCACAGTTATACAGGGGGTATCAAAGAATGACAAGGTTGCACATTAAAATCCTCATTAGTGAAAAAGCGTTTATTTAATCTTAATGTAGCTCATCAAACGGACTCCCTTCACCCATCCCAAGTGCAAAAAACAAACATGTTATAACATATAATGAATAACAACAATTTCGACAACATTCAAAGTAGAGAGCATATGTCCCTTTAAGTCCGTGAACTAAGAGCAGACCTAGTGAGCACTTAGTGTAAAAAACACGCTAACGTCGCTGCCAAACAGCGAATTGCAACAAGTCTCTTATTTTTATCCAATTAACACTTGCAAATTACAAATGCTGATAGAAAGAGAAACAATGTTGCATGTAGCGATCCTTAGTTAAATCACAGACCGAAACATCACCATTTCTATCACTTTGAGCACTTAGTGTATAGAACACGCTCAAGAACAGCTGTAGATGGTGAAAAACTGTTCAGTGTAGGACAAACAGTACTCGCATTGCATTTAATTCCTATATTTTCTCACCGCTCATACTTCATGGTTCATCGACAGTGCAGCAACGGACCAATACTCTCATGACATGAGACGTGTTTCCACAATGAATCCTTGCTGTCGGTTACTATTTCCAAACAGGAAGCAAGCTGAGTTTGTGTCGGCTCCTAGTTTGAAGTTGCCGGTTAGATGAGCGCCAGCATGACGCGTTTCGCCCCTCCCACAAACAGGGCTGGCTTTCAGGGCTTCATCAGATGCTGTGACTCCGGGGTGTTGTTTTTTTATCTTGTTTCCAACACCTCCTCCATCGCGCTCTGATCCATCTTTTAATTTAAAGGGCAATCAAATTTGCCTAACAGTAAGATATACTAATGCATTTCCATTTACAAAAACCTACGGTTAGATAGCTTTGCTAGTGATGGGGTGTGTGCCATAAACCACCATGACTTCATATAGAACTACGTTCATTTAAGACTTGATGTAATTTTGCATGTTTGCAAAATGCTTTTTATTCATTCTTTGACTTTTTTTCAGCAACTTTCTTTCACCCTAATTAGGTAATACCGTATATATGTATACACAAAACTCACAAAACTTGGCTTAAACAATTTATAAATACATGTATGTTGTAAACAACCATATACACTTCATAAAAAGCAGGAAAAATCAATTGTTTCGTTCAGACCAATTGGTGCTAGGGTTTTTAATCTATATATCCACCTACTCTCATGTTGCAATATAAGTTTATCTACATCGCCTCCACAGCAGTGTTGTTTAATGTGTTCAATTCCTGTGACTTTTAGAATCGTGAAATCAGAGTTATGTTCACGTTCAAAATGCCGTGCTACAGGACTTTCTTGAATTTTATTCTTAATATCATCCCTATGCTCCCTAACTCGATCTTTGAGATCTCTTTAAGTTTTTCCTACGTAGTATCTGGGACACGAACAGTGAATAAATTACGCCTGTTGTGTTGCAAGTTATCCATTGCTTTATATCATATTGTTCCTCTGAATTAGTGCCAAATTTATTGTTTTTTTGGATAAACCTGCAATACACACAGTGGCCACATGGGCTACAACCAAGCCATTTTCTCCCTTGATTTAACCAAGTATTTGGGATTTCTTTCCTAGTATACTCGCTATGTACCAAACTGTCTTTTAGGCTTCACGCCCTTCTTGCTTGTTACTAGGGGATAATCCCCTATATATTTCCTTAAATCTGAGTCAATGGTTAAAATGTGCCAGTGTTTTTTCATAATTTCATAATTTGTTTCCAGTGTGAGTTATATCTAGTTATTAATCTGATCTTCCCTTCATCATGATTCTCTTTCTTGTTATACAGAAGATCGTATCTAGAACTCTGTCTGGATCTGATCCAAGCTTTTTTAATCTGTCGTTTTGAGTACCCCCGTTCTAAAAAATCTTTGTGACAGCTCCTTTGCCTGCTCTTCAAAATCTTTTTTACTGGAACAATTCCTTTTAAGACGTAGGAATTGTCCAACAGGTATGCCAGACTTAAGACTCTCAGGGCAATGGCTACTAGCATGTAATAGGCTATTTGTAGCTGTCGATTTGCAATATACCTTGGTTTTTAGGTTAATGCCTTCCTTCCAAATATTGAGATCTAAAAAGGTTGCTTCATCATGGCTAATTTCTCTAGTTAAGAAAATATTATAGTTATTCTCAGTATTTAACGTATTGATGAAGGAATTTAGAAGTTCTTCACTTCCCTTCCAAAGTGAAGTATATGACTGTTTGCACCTTGAATTAATCCTGGGATAAGTGTGCACCCAATCGTTGTTATATTTTGATATCCCTTCACAGCTAGTATTTTATTTATTTTTTTAAATAATTTTTTATTGAGGTTTTGCGATAAGATTAGCAAACAATGAACGCCTCATAACATCAGATACAAATATAGCTTTGTTTAAATTAGAATATCACTTGTAAAGAGGAGAAAAATATAACATTGCAAGTTACAAGATAGGCTTTTGAGACCTCTGTTTTACGATATTATAGCATAGTTGGCTGACTGATCGGATGACCACATATGGGTCAAATGGACATTAATGTAAAGAGATATATAATATTCAGGTGATCTGCCCCATCTGGGCCATATAAATATAATACAGTTATATAGGAAGGGGGAAAGGTATCAGCGGGCAAGCGCCGCTCCAAAAATGGGGGGAGGTGGGGGGAGGAGGTAAACGGAGCCAAATGTATTTATATAAGTAAAAGGCCAGGGGAGTGAGAAGAAACTAAATGGTATTTATAGTGGAAAAAATAACTTTAACCATAGGTCTCCATATCATAATGTAAGGGTTAAGCGTTATTCAGTAGCAAAACACATAACCTCTAACATAAAATAACAATAAAAAATTAAAGATATAAACATCTTATAGGTTACGGTTAGTATTCAAATTATAGTAGCCAGGGAACAATAACTACAAATTTCTCTAAGTTTTATACTGTATAAAATTTCCCTGTAGAAGAATAATAGGAACACAGAAACACGGAGCAGCTAGGGGATATCATTCCCTGTGAAATATAGATCTTAAACTTATGTGGTAAAAAGAGAAAAAACGCCTAGTTCCTACCTATATGCTAAGCTATTAAGGTTTGAAGTTAAATTAGGTGAATTATAAGGGGACTTGGACAATATATAGTCTGACATTAAAATTATCTGTGGCTATCTTAAAAGTTCTAGGATAACATCTTAGTAAGTGGAAAGGATAAAGGACATGGCTGCTAATCCATTTAATAGCACAATAATAGCCTAATTGAGCTGTAGTAAACATGGTTAGAGATAAAGGCAAGCCCAGAGCTTAATACTAAAACCATGAGTATAGGTAAAATATCAACTTAAAAACTTCTCCTGACATATAATAACATATTTTTCCTGCAATATTCATGGGAGATATTATGACTGTATTAAATGTGTGGGCTACTGAAAGATCCAGCCTTGGCAAGAGTGAGAACTTAGTTAAAATCTAGGCTAAGTGTTGGCGAAGACAAATAATACAGTCTGCTATTAAGGATTTAGGACGCCAAGATAAATGTAATATAGTATAACCAAGATGGATATGCCCATTCAAGATCTTGTGCAGCAATAACATGTCAGTAACTTAGTATAGTCTCCACAGTGAATAAAATGTAAACTATGAAATTAGAGGTAAATGTAAAGCTCTCAGTTAATATGTATAAGTGCCAAGTTAGAGAAGCTTTAATGCTTAATATCCCAACCAACATGTAAAATCATGTAAACTAGTCAAACCATAAGATAGAAACACGCATATGCTAGTAAAGCCAAAACTAATAAAGATATGGGGAGAACTAAATATGACTCCAGGATCATGTAGTATCAGTCATATGAGCAGTACATGTTTGAGTCATACAGGATAGGGAATCCAGGAGCCAGTGTCTACCAGTTTACATGTACATAAGTGACAAACATCAAGGGAATGCTGAAGAAAATGTCAACGCATTCTCTGACATTTCCAGAATTAATTCAGCAGTTCATCCTATACCCGTGTTCTTCCATTTTCTGACCTGAAGATTAAAAAGTAGGTCTCTTAGGGGCCAGGGCTCAACCTCTCCAATGTCCAGGCTAGGATGGTCAGTGCCTGCAGGCTGAAGACGAAAGGACTCCCGTTCCGAACAAGCACAGGCAGGAATCTGCACCCCAGAAGCGAGTACAGGGCTCAGCAAAAGCAAAACACCAGGCCTCCAAATCCAGCCCAGAGGGAGCGCCGCAAGTGTGAGATCCGTGTCAACATCGCACCAGTCGATCTGCTCACCGCTGTCAGGAAGCTTGTCATGCGACTCCATCGCTGTGAGGTAAGGTTGGGGTTTAGATAACCAGCGGATCACAGTGTTCTGCAGAGCCTGTTCTGGTAGTAAAGCGTTGCTTGAAATAATCTTTGTGCGATCATTAAGGAGCGGGTCGTAGTGGCCGTTGCTATTTATGATAGGTAGTGAAGGCTGTTGTTGTTGCGGCAGTGTCATCGGCAGGCATTCCAGCGGTAACTTTATCTGCGTATCTCCAGGCAGCTTGCTAATAAATGTGTTGCAGGTCATTCCTCTTGATGTTCTTTCTAAGGAATCCAATAGATCAGAACAATAGTAGTCCATCTTACGATTCAAATTCTGTAGCATGGCATATAATAGCTCATAGTCTTCCTCCATTTTAAGGGTAGCTTCAGGATTCTTCTTGTAGAGCTTTAGACTAGCAATGATGGTAGAAGGCCTACTAATTCTGCCGCTTACAGTGTGATGGCTCCCTCCTGGAGGTGTAAAAACGCATTAAATTAGCTGTATAGTTCTTCTCATATCAATGATCTCTTAGTTATTGACCAATTAGTGGTGATCCACAAATAGAATTAGATAGAATTTTTGCTGAAAATAAGTATATTTATAACTCAAGGCCTAGGAGCTAAAGAGATATGCTTCTGCCTGCCTCTGCTGTTGGCTCCGCCCCCCACAGCTAGTATTGTTACGCTGTTTCTGGAGTGCACCTACCCATCTACATAATTATAATATTAAATTGTCTTTTTGTGGTGTTTGACGGGCTCCCAGGTGTGCTGTTAGACCATCATGGCTTTTAAAATCTCTGATGAGAGATGGACTAGTGATGTAAGCGAAGCATTTAAGGCAGCGATTGTGATTGATGAAAGTAATATTGATGAAAAAAGTGATGATGTGTTCTTGGCATTTAAACTGTACAAACATAAAGCTATTAATGAACTTAAGTTGAAATGGGAAATAGCTAGTTTGGAAAATTGTGAAAGAAAAATTGATCCCAAGAGGTCTAAGGATAAGGCTGGACCCTGGGATTAATTTAAGGGGATTAGATGCTGATAATGAATTTATAAAAAAAATGGAATGCAATTCTAACTAAATGTACCATTGAATTGATGGAATTAATTATAGAAGAGGATAAAAAGAAGTTAGAAGAAAGCAAAATTGAAGTAGAAAAGGCATACAGTATGTGAAAGTCAATGTTTTCTCTCTTGACCCAGCTTTTGAGAAATTAAATGAAGAAGCACAACGCAATATTGATAAACTACAAAATTAAATAAAATTTAGGAAAAGAAGGAAGTTAATGAGGGATTAAGATGATGAGAGAAAAGGAAAAATCTACATTTATAGAAATAATGGTATTTTACGTAATACATATGATTCAGGTACTGACAATTCAGATAATGATCAAGATAATGCCCAGAACATTAGGAATGCACTAACTGACCCAATCCCCTTTAGGAGTAAAACAAGGAGGGGAGGGAGGCGCAAGAGAGGGTGTTGGTCGCTCTTCAAACAGAAGGAGAGGGGGGAGATACAGGAACAACAGGGGGACAAGGATGTTGACAAGGAATCAGAGGCCCTAGATAGAGCCCTTTACACCGCACCTAAAGGTGAAGTTGATACCCTTAAGGTGGTAAATCTATCCTCTTTCCCCCTCTCCCTATCACATATTGCTTTACTTAAAAAAGGTCTGTCCTTTTGTCCATCAGCGAGTCTGGACAAATTTGAATTTATAAAAGATCTGAATCTTTTTGCCAGAAAACTGCTTTTGAAGAAAACCATTGGCAGAGGCAAAAGTTTGGTCTCGCTGATGGACTCAAGTGACAAACAGTGTTTCGATGATCTTGTTTCCCTTCTGGAGGATCAAGAAGAAGGTAGTTTGAGAACTGTTTATCCCAAGGTTTCAGGTTTAAAACCCCCTTCAAATGCTGATTTGGGTATACAAAGTTTTGTGAAATGTGTAGAGAAGAAAATTGGGCAGATGCAATGTTTTGGGGTAGTAAACGACAATTTGAGTAGAAAGGAAAGACAGTCTCTCTCTGAGCTACTTAATCAAAAAGGTTTGATTTTTAAATCTTCAGAGAAGTGAGGAAATCTGGTCATCTTAAATGAAACAGATTATGTTGCTGAGGTAAACAGGCAGCTTAACAACAAAGATCAATATGAAATGAGTAATCGAAACGAATTTAAAAAAACATGTAATCGATTGCAGTTGTTGCTCAATAATGCTTTGAGGCAAAGTCTCATAAATAAAAAAGAATATGAGTTTATGCAAAAAAAGTATCCAACAGTTCCTACTTTTTATTGCATACCTAAATTACACAATAGCATGAGGAAGCCCCCAGGGAGACCAATTATCTCGAGCATATGAGGTCCAGTGGAGGGAGCAAGTCGTTATGTTGTTCAATTTTTACGACCATTTTTAAGTTCATTGCCCTCCTATGTCCAAGATACGTCGGATGTATTTAGGAAAATCGATGGCGTTGAAATCAGTGATGACACACTGTTAGTGACTTTGGATGTGGAGTCTTTGTACTCCTCAATCTCGCATTTAGTCGGATTAAAAGCAGCCAGATTCTATTTAGAACAGAGAGGGAGTGACTACCAGGCACATACAGAATTTGTCATTTCACTGTTAGAACTAATACTTACCAGTAATATTTTTACCTTTGATGGGAAGTGTAATGGTTAAGTTACTGACAAGTGAATATAATGTCAGTTTTGTAGCTGGGTCTGTGAAACCAGAGTGATACCTTTAATCACCTGGATGTTAACAACCAGCAGATTAATCAAGTGAGACACTCCTTCAATCTATGGTTCATGAGAGGAGTTTTTAGATAGTTATGACTGTTAACTTAATACACACACAGGAGCTTACAAGCACTTCAGCAACCTCTCCTGTACACATTAAATGAGTGGCAAAAAGAAACAGAGTACAACTTGTTCAAATAACAGGTGAGTTCATAAGCGTACTACTGAATCAAGAGGAGAGTAGGTCACAATGGTATAAAGTTACAGGTAAGTATCTGCAGGAATGATAGTTGCGAAAGCTAGATACAGTTCAAGAAATGAAGTAACAATACTTGTGGTTACGTCTTAGCTGTGGACGCTGAGGTCTGAGTCGGTAGCTGTAATGAAAAAGCATCCGGAACTACATTCAGTGTAGTGACTCACGATGCTGCGATGGGTTCCGGTACAGCAGAAAGCAAGCTGCAACAGATTGGGAAATCCCCGATACAAATAACAGCTGTTTGGAAATCCTGAGAGAGCGGTTAGTAGTTTCTGTACAAGGAAACTAAAGGCTGCTGTAAAGTAAGCACAGGAGAGCTCATAGGAGCATAAGTTGCAACGGCATCAAGTGACTTGATTGAGGTGTAGCATAAGTGGAGTACTTAAAACAAGATTCAGCACAAAATAATCAAGCAAAGGTGTGCTGAGGAAGTGAGGTTTTATAGGCAGGTAGAGAGGAAGTGGAATGTCTTAAAGGGATATTACAGGAAGTTCTACAGGCAATTACATGGTACAGCCATGGGGGCTACGTGCGCTCCAACATATGCATGTTTGCATCTAGGACTGTGGGAAACACAAGAGATTTTCTCTAATTTTGAAACTCTGGTGGAAGCACACGTGCCCCTATGGTTTCGCTTTGTCGATGATATTTTCTTACTTTGGAAGGAAAGTGAAGAACTTCTAAATTCCTTCATCAATGCTTTAAATACTAAGAATAACTATAATATTTTCTTAACTAGAGAAATTAGCCATGATGAAGCAACCTTTTTAGATCTGAAGATTTGGAAGGAAGGCATTAACCTAAAAACCAAGGTATATTGCAAATCGACAGCTACAAATAGCCTATTACATGCTAGTAGCCATTGCCCTGAGAGTCTTAAGTCTGGCATACCTGTTGGACAATTCCTACGTCTTAAAAGGAATTGTTCCAGTACAAAAGATTTTGAAGAGCAGGCAAAGGAGCTGTCACAAAGATTTTTAGAACGGGGGTACTCAAAACGACAGATTAAAAAAAGCTTGGATCTTCCCAAATACCTCACAGCATTTCTCCGATTAAAGGGACAGTTAACACCAAAATTGTTATTGTTTAAAAAGATAAACGCCTTTTTTACCCATTCCCCAGCTTTGCACAACCAACATGGTTATATTAGTATACAGTATAACCTTTAAACCTCTACATTGCTGCCTTTTTTCTAAGCCACTAAAGACAGCCTTTTATCACATGCTTTTTTATTAGCTTTTCACAACAGGGGAGTGCTAGTTCATGTGTGCCATATAGATAACATTGTGCTGACACCCGTGGGTTGTAGCAGACACGGCACTAATTGGATAAAATGCAAGTCAATAGATAATAAAAAGTCATGTGATCAGGGGGCTGTCAGAAAAGGCTTAGATACAAGGTAATCATAGAGGTAAAAAGTATATTAATATAACAATGTTGGCTGTGCAAAACTGGGGAAAGGGTAATAAAGGGATTATCTATCTTTTTAAACAATAACAATTTTTGAGTTGACGGCCCCTTTAAGGCATCCTGACATCAATAAATATGCCCTTAAAGGGAATTAAATCTTTCATGATTCAGACAAAACATGCAATTTTAAACAACTTTAAATTTACTTCTATTATCTAATTTGCTTCATTCTCTTGGTATCATATGTTGAAAAGCACACCTAGGTAGGCTCAGGAACAGAAATGCACTACTGGGAGTGAGCTGGTGATTGGTGGCTACACATATATGCCACTTGTCATTGTCTCACCAAATGTGTTCAGCTAGCTCCTGGTAGTGCATTGCTGATCATTCAACAAAGAATATCAAGAGAATAAAGCAAATTTGATATTAGAGTAAAATGAAAAGTTGTTTAATATTGTATGTTCTATCTGAATCATGTAATAAACATTTTGACTTTCATGTTCCTTTAACTATAGAAATATATCATAATGTCTACCATTTGAAAGAGTGGTCAGACGTTAAAATATTTGTTAAAATAAGTTGTCACTACTTTGTCACACTTTTGAGTGGTATTAAATCGTATCTAATATTTTTGATAGCTCGCAAGATGGTGCAAAGTGACAGAAAAAAATGCACCTTCTTATTTAATGTGTACATGGGAAGGACACATATTTTGTTCTGGATGTTTTTGTTGACACAAAGGTTTTTGCACTTTCGATGTAGGCCTTTTTTTTTTATTATTGGATATTCCTACATATTGGTGTTGCTTTCTAAAACTGTCAATATGATTTTAGATGTTTAAATGTGATGAGCGCAAAGACTGAAGCAGCTTGTACACAAGAGTTAGAAGTTAGTAATAAAATGCTTATAATAATAATTGTAGTAACCAGAATATATTTCTCTGCTTTCTTGAGGCTGTGACCATAAGTATGCAGGCAACCACTGGATATAAAGTGTTTCGTATTTTGAATTGAGTTGTAATATTTCTTAAATTTGGTTAATGTAATTATTTTGCTATTTACAGGCTGTGCTAAATGCCCAGAAAACCAGCATTCCTGGGGATATTATTGTGGTGCCTGGAGCCAGTGAGAAAATATCCTTTAAAATAAGTCTGCATTGCTGGAGAGTCAGGGATTGAAAATGATAATACACACATTAAACAAATATAAGTAAACTTAGATAAAGACCTTGCCAGATTCTGTCTACTGGCTCATCAAGGCACAAGGGAATTGTTTAATTTCATTGAGATTATGGAACAGGGACTCGTAATCCTTCTTACTTAGTCTGCCTTCCATAACATGTTTTTATCCATTGTGTTTTCTGTATAGGGATACAAAATCTGCCTTCTCATTACAAATAAAGATAACTCCCTTCCCTATTTTTTTTTAAAGATAAGATTAGTCTGAAATTAACATGTAGATGTCTATAAAGCAATGGGTGCTGCCATGTTGTAACTGAGGTTTCTTTCTCTGCTGAGACCAATGCCAGCCAATGACTGTGGAATATGTGTTCTGCACTTCCACTTCTAACAGGAACTGAAAAGCACACGATTATCAGAATGAAATTACAGGAAAATAGGACAAAATAAGTAATGAAAGTATAATACAATGTTTGTATACAGTTTATCATTTTATATTACCATCTCAAAGTGTTTAATGTCCCTTTAATGGGAAAAAAAAGTTTATTAGATCAAATAAGTGACAGTTCTTCTTTAAGGATGCTGTGTAACAATATGGTCATCTTAGAATTGTGTGCTTCTCAGGACTATAACATTTTGATATTATCAATATCAGTATTGGCAAAATGTAAATGCATAATGCAATACAATTGTTTTCCTCAACATTCCCACATTGAATTGCCAAGGATCCTAAACATGTCTGAGCTACGGAAGCTCCGCCGCCAGTTCATCAGCTACACCAAGCTACACCCCAATGAGAACATCTCTCAGCTTGCTAATATGTTTGTTCAGTACTTGAACCAAAGTATCCACTGAGCCAGGCAGGAGAGAGGACGCGTAATGACTGGAAGAATTTTTAATTGTTCTCTGCCTGACCAGCTGCAACAAAAAGACTGTTAAAATGTATAATAATAACATAAGTAAACTACTGGTGGTTATTTTCTAAACCATGATATTATTTATAACAGAACTGTTTTAACAAATAAACTTTATAAAAACTCATCTTCACGTCTATTTGTTTTTTTTCTTTATTTAAAAAATATACATAAGTAGTTGTATACACACACTAGTGTGGAACAGATTGTGGTGTATTTGAGGCACACAGCTGTGGTGAGGGTACAAAATGTGAAGAAAAGGGTGAAATTAAACAGGTGAATAAAACTTACCTCAACATACATTTATTTTGCACAAACTATAGTACATGCACAACTTGGTTTTCGGGATTCTTGATTTTTAGGACTTTCTTATAATGCAGTTTTTGTGATGTCAGGGACTGACAAAGGTAGTTACACTGAGGCAGTTGTAAAAGGACAATTGGTGAAAAACAGCAGTTTGAGTGCGGAAAGCCTGGCTGAGGCTACAGACATAAATAAGGAGACAAACATATCCTGTAGTCTGCAAAGCTAAAGGACCAGAGGCCAGGGACTGTTCTCCTGGTGATATACAAGTTGGCTTATTGTTTAAGTACAAGTTTAGGTTTCTCTCTGGCACCAACACCAACAATTCTAGACAATGTATACAAGAGACAATATTGTGGGAATCTAATATTTTGCTACAATAGTTATTAGCATTAAGAAATTATGCTCCTTAGTTTACTACTAGGGGTACTTTTGGCATCACTCGTCAGGTTATCACATGTCAGTCGGTTATGCAAACGTTAGGTTTTCTTTCATGTAATTGGCAAGAGTTTATGAGCTAGTGACGTATGGGATATACAATCCTACCAGGAGGGGCAAAGTTTTCCAAACCTCAAAATGCCTATAAATACTGTACACCCTCACCACACCACAATTCAGTTTATGGAGGTGGTGAAGTAAGTTTGTGCTTGATTTTCTTCTGTGATATGCGCTTCTCAGCATTTTGAAGCCTGATTCCTCTCAGAGTACAGTGAATGTCAGAGGGATGTGAAGGGAGTATCACCTATTGAATTATATGGTTTTCTCTTGTAAGGTGTATCCAGTCCACGGATCATCCATTACTTGTGGGATATTCTCATTCCCAACAGGAAGTTGCAAGAGGACACCCACAGCAGAGCTGTTATATAGCTCCTCTCCTAACTGCCATACCCAGTCATTCTCTTGCAACTCTCAACACGCATGGAGGTAGTAAGAGAGAGTGGTGAAATATAGTTAGTTTTTTATCTTCAATCAAAAGTTTGTTATTTTAAATGGTACCGGAGTTGTACTATTTTATCCCAGGCAGTAAATAGAAGAAGAATCTGCCTGAGTTTTCTATGATCTTAGCAGGTTGTAACTAAGATCCATTGCTGTTCTCACATATGTCTGAGGAGAGAGGTAACTTCAGCGGGAGAATGGTGTGCAGTTTACTCTGCTATGAGGTATGTGCAGTTACAATTTTTTCTAGAAATGGAAAATGCTAAAAAATGCTGCTGATACCGGATTAATGTAAGTTAAGCCTGAATACAGTGATTTAATAGCGACTGGTATCATGCTTACTCTCAGGGGTAATACCCTTATAAAATTGCAATATAAAACGTTTGCTGGCATGTTTAATCGTTTTTATATATGCTTTGGTGATAAAACTTTATTGGGGCCTAGTTTTTTCCACATGGCTGGCTTAAATTTTGCCTAGAAACAGTTTCCTGAGGCTTTCCACTGTTGTAGTATAAAAGATACAGTTGTTGCAGTTAAAATTTCAAACTGTGACATCCAGCTTCCCTCAGGAGTCCCCTGTATGCTATAGGACATCTCTAAAGGGCTCAAAGGCTTTCCAAAGTCGTTTATTGGGGAAGGTAGGGCCACAGCAGGCTGTGGCAGTTTGTTGTGTCTGTTAAAAAATGTCTATATCGTTTTTTTGATCCGTTTTTTGAATTAAGGGGTTAATCATCCATTTGCAAGTGGGTGCAATGCTCTGTTAACTTATTACATACACTGTAAAAATTTCGTTTGATTTACTGCCTTTTTTCACAGTTTTTCAAATTTTGACAAAATTTGTTTCTTTTAAAGGCACAGTACCGTTTTTTATATTTGCTTGTTAACTTGATTTAAAGTGTTTTCCAAGCTTGCTAGTCTCATTGCTAGTTTGTACAAACATGTCTGACATAGAGGAAACTCCTTGTTCATTATGTTTAAAAGCCATGGTGGAACCCCCTCTTAGAATGTGTACCAAGTGTACTGATTTCACTTTAAGCAATAAAGATCATATCCTGTCTTTAAAAAAAATTTTATCACCAGAGGAATCTGACGAGGGGGAAGTTATGCCGACTAACTTTCCCCACGTGTCAGATCCTTTGACTCCCGCTCAAGGGACTCACGCTCAAATGGCGCCAAGTACATCTAGGGCGCCCATAGCGATTACTTTACAAGACATGGAGGCAGTCATGGATAATACACTGTCAGCGGTATTAACCAGACTACCTGAATTTAGAGGTAAGCAAGATAGCTCTGTGGTTAGACGAAATGCAGAGCATACTGACGCTTTAAGAACCATGTCTGATACTGCCTCACAATATGCAGAAGCTGAGGAAGGTGAGCTTCAGTCTGTGGGTGATGTTTCTGACTCAGGAAAGATGATGCAACCTGATTCTGATATTTCTACATTTAAATTTAAGCTTGAACACCTCCGCGTGTTTCTCAGGGAGGTTTTAGCTGCTCTGAATGACTGTGATACAATTGCAGTGCCAGAGAAATTGTGTAGACTGGATAAATACTATGCAGTGACGGTGTGTACTGATGTTTTTCCAATACCTAAAAGGTTTACAGAAATTATTAATAAGGAATGGGATAGACCAGGTGTGACGTTCTCTTCCCCTCCTATTTTTAGAAAAATGTTTCCAATAGACGCCACCACACGGGACTTATGACAGACAGTTCCTAAGGTGGAGGGAGCAGTACTACTATCCCTGTCGAGGACAGTTGTGCTTTTTTAGATCCAATGGATAAAAAATTAGCTTACCTTAAGAAAATGTTTATTCAATAAGGTTTTATCCTACAGCCCCTTGCATGCATTGCTCCTGTCACTGCTGCTGCAGCATTCTGGTTTGAGTCTCTGGAAGAGGCTTTACAGGTAGCGACTCCATTGGATGACATACTTGGCAAGCTTAGAGCACTTAAGCTAGCCAATTCCTTTGTTTTCTGATGCCATTGTTCATTTGACTAAACTAACGGCTAAGAATTCTGGTTTTGCTATACAGGCGCGCAGGGCGCTATGGCTTAAATCATGGTCAGCTGACGTGACTTCAAAATCTAAGCTGCTTAACATTCCCTTCAAGGGGCAGACCCTATTTGGGCCTGGTTTGAAGGAGATTATTGCTGATATCACTGGAGGAAAAGGTCATGCCCTTCCTCAGGACAGGTCCAAATCAAGGGCCAAACAGTCTAATTTTCGTGCCTTTCGAAACATCAAGGCAAGTGCAGCATCAACTTCCTCTAATGCAAACAAGAGGGAACTTTTGCTCAGTCCAAGACGGTCTGGAGACCAAACCAGACCTGGGACAAAGGTAAGCAGGCCAAAAAGCCTGCTGCTGCCTCTAAGACAGCATGAAGGAACGGCCCCCTATCCGGTAACGGATCTAGTAGGGGGCAGACTTTCGCTCTTCGCCCAGGCGTGGGCAAGAGATGTCCAGGATCCCTGGGTGTTGGAAATTATATCCCAGGGATATCTTCTGGACTTCAAAGCTTCCCCCCCCCAAAGGGAGATTTCACCTTTCACAATTATCTGCAAACCAGATAAAGAGAGAGGCATTCTTACACTTTGTACGAGACCTCCTAGTTATGGGAGTGATCCATCCAGTTCTAAAGGAGGAACAGGGACAGGGTTTTTACTCAAATCTGTTTGTGGTTCCCAAAAAAGAGGGAACCTTCAGACCAATTTTGGATCTAAAGATCTTAAACAAATTCCTCAGAGTTCCATCATTCAAGATGGAAACTATTCGTACCATCCTACCTATGATCCAGGAGGGTCAATATATGACTACAGTGGATTTAAAGGATGCTTATCTTCACATTCCAATAACAAAGATCATCATCGGTTTCTCAGGTTTGCCTTTCTAGACAGGCATTACCAGTTTGTAGCTCTTCCCTTTGGATTAGCTACAGCCCCAAGAATCTTTACGAAGGTTCTAGGGTCGCTTCTGGCGGTCCTAAGGCCGCGGGGCATAGCAGTGGCCCCTTATTTAGACGACATCCTGATACAGGCGTCAAACTTCCAAATTGCCAAGTCTCATATGGACGTAGTACTGGCATTTCTGAGATCGCATGGGTGGAAAGTGAACGAGGAAAAGAGTTCTCTATCCCCACTCACAAGAGTTTCCTTCCTAGGGACTCTGATAGATTCTGTAGAAATGAAAATTTACCTGACGGAGTCCAGGTTATCAAAGCTTCTAAATTCCTGCCGTGTTCTTCATTCCATTCCGCGCCCTTCGGTGGTTCAGTGCTTGGAAGTAATCGGCTTAATGGTAGCGGCAATGGACATAGTGCCGTTTGCACGCCTACATCTCAGACCGCTGCAACTATGCATGCTCAGTCAGTGGAACGGGGATTGCACAGATTTGTCCCCTCTACTAAATCTGGATCAAGAGACCAGGGATTCTCTTCTCTGGTGGCTATCTCGGGTCCATCTGTCCAAAGGTATGACCTTTCGCAGGCCAGATTGGACAATTGTAACAACAGATGCCAGCCTTCTAGGTTGGGGTGCAGTCTGGAACTCCCTGAAGGCTCAGGGATCGTGGACTCAGGAGGAGACACTCCTTCCAATAAATATTCTGGAAGAGCGATATTCAATGCTCTTCAGGCTTGGCCTCAATTAGCAACTCTGAGGTACATCAGATTTCAGTCGGACAACATCACGACTGTGGCTTACATCAACCATCAAGGGGGAACAAGAAGTTCCCTAGCGATGTTAGAAGTCTCAAAGATAATTCGCTGGGCAGAGACTCACTCTTGCCACCTATCAGCTATCCATATCCCAGGTGTAGAGAACTGGGAGGCGGATTTTTTAAGTCGTCAGACTTTTCATCCGGGAGAGTGGGAACTCCATCCGGAGGTGTTTGCACAATTGATTCATCGTTGGGGCAAACCAGAACTGGATCTCATGGCGTCTCGCTAGAACGCCAAGCTTCCTTGTTACGGATCCAGGTCCAGGGATCCCAAGGCAACACTAATAGATGCTCTAGCAGCGCCCTGGTCTTTCAACCTGGCTTATGTGTTTCCACCGTTTCCTCTGCTCCCTCGACTGATTGCCAAGGTCAAGCAGGAGAGAGCATCTGTGATTTTGATAGCGCCTGCGTGGCCACGCAGGACCTGGTATGCAGATCTGGTGGACATGTCATCCTTTCCACCATGGACTCTGCCTCTGAGACAGGACCTTCTACTTTAGGTTCCTTTCAACCATCCAAATCTAATTTCTCTGAGACTGACTGCCTGGAGATTGAACGATTGATTTTATCAAAGCGTGGCTTCTCAGAGTCAGTCATTGATACCTTAATACAGGCACGAAAGCCTGTTACCAGGAAAATTTACCATAAAATATGGCGTACATATCTTTATTGGTGTGAATCCAAGGGTTAGGATTCCCAGGATATTATCTTTTCTCCAAGATGGTTTGGAAAAAGGATTGTCAGCTAGTTCCTTAAAAGGACAGATTTCTGCTCTGTCTATTCTTTTGCACAAGCGTCTGGCAGATGTTCCAGATGTTCAGGCATTTTGTCAGGCTTTGGTTAGAATCAAGCCTGTGTTTAAACCTGTTGCTCCCCCATGGAGCTTAAATTTTGGTTCTTAAGGTTCTTCAAGGAGTTCCGTTTGAACCTCTTCATTCCTTAGATATCAAACTTTTATCTTGGAAAGTTCTGTTTTTGGTAGCTATTTCCTCGGCTCGTAGAGTCTCCGAGTTATCTGCTTTACAATGTGATTCTCCTTATCTGATCTTCCATACGGATAAGGTAGTCCTGCGTACCAAACCTGGGTTTTTACCTAAGGTGTTATCTAACAAGAATATCAATCAAGAGATTGTTGTTCCATCCTTGTGTCCTAATCCTTCTTCAAAGAAGGAACGTCTATTACACAATCTGGACGTGGTTCGTGCTTTAAAGTTTTACTTACAAGCTACTAAAGATTTTTGTCAAACATCTGCTTTGTTTGTTGTCTACTCTGGACAGAGGAGAGGTCAAAAGGATTCGGCAACCTCTCTTTCTTTTTGGCTAAGAAGCATAATCCGCTTAGCCTATGAGACTGCTGGCCAGCAGCCTCCTGAAGGGATTACAGCTCATTCTACTAGAGCTGTGGCTTCCACTTGGGCCTTTAAAAATGAGGCTTCTGTTGAACAGATTTGCAAGGCGGCGACTTGGTCTTCGCTTCATACTTTTTCAAAATTCTACAAATTTGATACTTTTGCTTCTTCGGAAGCTATTTTTGGGAGAAAGGTTTTACAAGCAGTGGTACCTTCCGTTTAAGTACCTGCCTTGTCCCTCCCTTCATCAGTGTACTTTAGCTTTGGTATTGGTATCCCACAAGTAATGGATGATCCGTGGACTGGATACACCTTACAAGAGAAAACACAATTTATGCTTACCTGATAAATTTATTTCTCTTGTGGTGTATCCAGTCCACGGCCCGCCCTGTCATTTTAAGGCAGGTAATTTTTTCATTTAAGCTACAGTCACCACTGCACCCTATGGTTTCTCCTTTCTCTGCGTGTTTTTGGTTGAATGACTGGATATGGCAGTTAGGGGAGGAGCTATATAACAGCTCTGCTGTGGGTGTCCTCTTGCAACTTCCTGTTGGGAATGAGAATATCCCACAAGTAATGGATGATCCGTGGACTGGATACACCACAAGAGAAATAAATTTATCAGGTAAGCATACATTGTGTTTTCCTCGCAGGAAATCTTTTCATAGGTTCTCTGTTATCGGTCGTAGAGATTCATCTTTTACCTCCCTTTTCTGATCGACGATATACTCTCATATTCCATTACCTCTACTGATAACTGTTTCAGTACTGGTTTGGCTATCTGCTATATGTGGATGGGTGTCTTTCGGTAAGTATGTTTTTATTTCTTAAAGACACTCTCAGCTATGGTTTGGCACTTTATGTATTAATGTAAAGTTCTAAATATATGTATTGTACTTATATTTGCCATGAATCAGGTTTATGTATATTTCCATTTGCAGACTATCAGTTTCAAAATTGGGAAAACATATTTAGGAAGTTATTTTTTTTTATCTGGGGTATAGTCTTTTCTTCAAAATTTACTGTTTTCATTAAATTTCGCGGGCAAAATAAGGCTTGCGAGGCCGCAAAATGCTAATATTTATTGCGTCATTCTTGGCACAAGATTTTTTTTGGCGCAAAGGTACGTTCGGTGACGCAAATTCGCCATTTCCGGCATTTTAGTTGACGCCAGGTTCCTTGCACAAGGTTGCATCTGCCATGATGCAAGTTGCATCATTTCCGGATGTTGTTAGCGCCAAAAAATTTCATTTTGTGTTGCGCGTCATACTTGGTGCCAAATAATTTTATTATTTAAACGCCACTTCCTATGTGACTCTTGCCTTTTTCTATGTTCAGAAGGCTATGCTGTTTGCATTTATTTCCATTCCTGAAACTGCCATATAAGGAAATTGATAATTTTGCTTTATATGTTGTTTTTTCTTTTACGAAAAAAAAGAAAGGCCCGCCCTGTCATTTTAAGGCAGGTAATTTTTTCATTTAAGCTACAGTCACCACTGCACCCTATGGTTTCTCCTTTCTCTGCGTGTTTTCAGTCGAATGACTGGATATGGCAGTTAGGGGAGGAGCTATATAACAGCTCTGCTGTGGGTGTCCTCTTGCAACTTCCTGTTGAGAATGAGAATATCCCACAAGTAATGGATGATCCATGGACTGGATACACCACAAGAGAAATAAATTTATCAGGTAAGCATAAATTGTGTTTTCCTTGCAGGAAATCTTTTCATAGGTTCTCTGTTATCGGTCGTAGAGATTCATCTTTTACCTCCCTTTTCTGATCGACGATATACTCATATTCCATTACCTCTACTGATAACTGTTTCAGTACTGGTTTGGCTATCTGCTATATGCGGATGGGTGTCTTTCGGTAAGTATGTTTTTATTTCTTAAAGACACTCTCAGCTATGGTTTGGCACTTTATGTATTAATGTAATGTTCTAAATATATGTATTGTACTTATATTTGCCATGAATCAGGTTTATGTATATTTCCTTTTGCAGACTATCAGTTTCAAAATTGGGAAAACATATTTAGGAAGTTATTTTTTTTTTATCTGGGGTATAGTCTTTTCTTCAAAATTGACTGTTTTCATTAAATTTCGCGGGCAAAATAAGGCTTGTGAGGCCGCAAAATGCTAATATTTATTGCGTCATTCTTGGCACAAGATTTTTTTTGGCGCAAAGGTACATTCGGTGACGCAAATTCGCCATTTCCGGCATCTTAGTTGACGCCAGGTTCCTTGCACAAGGTTGCGTCTGCCATGATGCAAGTTGCATCATTTCCGGATGTTGTTAGCGCCAAAAAATTTCATTTTGTGTTGCGCGTCATACTTGGTGCCAAATAATTTTATTATTTAAACGCCACTTCCTATGTGACTCTTGCCTTTTTCTATGTTCAGAAGGCTATGCTGTTTGCATTTATTTCCATTCCTGAAACTGCCATATAAGGAAATTGATAATTTTGCTTTATATGTTGTTTTTTCTTTTACATTTGCAAGATGTCTCAATCTGATCCTGTCCCAGAAACCACTGTTGGATTCCTGCTGCCTTTTAACAGTTCTACCAAAGATAAGTGTATCTGTTGTAAATTAGCAGAGATTATATCTCCAGCTGTAGTATGTAACAGTTGTCATGATAAGCTTTTACATGCAGAGAATGTATCCATCAGTACTAGTACAATGCCTGTTGTTCCTTCAACATCTAATGTACATGATATCCCTGTGAATATAAAAGATTTTATTGCTGATGCGATTCAGAAGGCTTTGTCTGCTATTCCGCCTTCCAATAAACGTAAAAGGTCTTTTAAAACTTCTCATAAAGTTGATGAAATTTCAAATGACCGACAACATACTGATTTATCCTCCTCTGATGAGGATCTATCTGATTCAGAATATCCTACCTCAGATATTGACACTGACAAATCTACTTATCTCTTTTAGATGGAGTATATTTGTTCCTTGTTAAAAGAGGTGTTGATTACTTTGGATATTGAGGAATATTGGCCTCTTTTTATTAAAACTAGTAAACGTTTAAATTCTGTTTCAAACCTCCTGTGGTTACTCCAGCGGTTTTTCCAGTTCCTGATGCTATTTCTGATATGATTTCAAAGGAATGGAATAGGCCTGGTACTTCTTTTATTCCTTCTGCTAGGTTTAAAAGGTTGTATGCTTTGCCAGCTATTAGATTGGAGTTTTGGGAAAACAATCCCCAAAGTTGATGGGACTATCTCTACTCTTGCCAAACGTACTACTATCCCTATGGAAGATAGTACTTCCTTTAAGGACCCTTTAGATAGGAAACTTAAATCTTATCTAAGGAAAGCTTATTTATATTCTGGCTATTAACTCAGGCCTGCCATTTCTATGGCTGATGTTGCAGCTGCATCAACTTTTTGGTTGGAAAGTTTAGCGCAACAGGAAACAGATCCTGATCTGTCTAGCATTGTTCGCTTGCTTCAACATGCTAATCATTTTATCTTTGGTGCTATTTTTGATATCATCAAAATTGATGTTAAATCTATGTCTTTAGCTATTTTAGCTAGTAGAGCTTTGTTGCTCAAATATTGGAATGCTGACATGGTATCTAAGTCTAGATTACTATCTTTCTTTCCAAGGTAACAATTTATTTGGTTCTCAGTTGGATTCAATTATTTCAACTGTTACTGGGGGGAAGGGAGTTTTTTTTACCTCAGGATAAAAGATCTAAGGGCAAATCTAAAGCTTCTTATCATTTTCGTTCTTTTCGACAGAATAAGGAACAGAAAGCCAATCCTTCCCCCAAAGAATCTGGTTCCAATTGGAAACCCTCTTCAAGTTGGAATAAATCCAAGCCTTTTAAGAAACCAAAGCCAGCCCCCAAGTCTGCATGAAGGTGCGGCCCTCATTCCAGCTTAGCTGGTGGGGGGGCAGATTAAAAATTTTAAAAACATTTGGGCAGTTTCTGTCTAAAATCAATGGCTTCAGAGCATTGTCTCTCAAGGGTATCAAATAGGATTTCAGAGTAAGACCTCCTGTGAGAAGATTTTTTCTCTCACACGTTCCAGCATATCCAGTGAAGGCTTAGGCTTTTCTGAAGTGTGTTTCAGATCTAGAGCTTTCAGGGGTAATTATACCAGTTCCGTTTTAGGAACAGGGTCTGGGGTTTTATTCAAATCTATTCATTGTCCCAAAGAAAATTCATTCAGGCCAGTTCTGGGTCTGAAAATTTTGAACCATTTTGTAAGAGTGCCAGAGAGGACTATTCTGCCTTTTGTTCAGCAAGGTCATTATATGTCCACGATAGACTTACAGGATGCATATCCTGTAAGATTCATCCAGACCACTATTGGTTTCTGAAATTCTCTTTTCTAGACAAGCATTACCAATTTGTCGCTCTTCCATTTGGCCTAGCGACAGCTCCAAGAATTTTTTCAAAAGTTCTCGGTGCCCTACTCTCTGTAATCAGAGAACAGGGTATTGCAGTGTTTCCTTATTTGGACGATATTTTGGTACCAGCTCAGTCTTTACATTTTGCAGAATCTCACACGAATCAACTAGTGTTTCTTCAAAGACATGGTTGGAGAATCAATTTACCAAAAAGTTCCTTGATTCTTCAGACAAGGGTCACCTTTTTAGGTTTACAGATTAAGTGTTCATGACTCTGTTTCTAACAGGAAAGAGACGAATGAAATTGGTTTCAGCCTGTCAGAACCTTCAGTCTCAATCATTCCTTTCAGTGGCTATGTGCATGGAGGTTTTAGGTCTCATGACTGCAGCATCGGACGCAATCCAATTGGCTTGTTTTCATATGAGACCTCTCCAGCTTTGTATGCTGAATCAATGGTGCAGGGATTATACAAAGATATCACAATTCATATCCTTAAATCCCAATGTTCAACGTTCTCTGACTTGGTGGTTAAATAACCACTGTATAATTCAAGGGGCCTCTTTTGTTCGTCCAACCTGGACTGTAATCACAACAGATGCAAGTCTTTCAGGTTGGGGAGCTGTCTGGGGATCTCTGACAGCACAAGGAGTTTGGAAATCTCAAGAGGCGAGGTTACCAATCAATATTTTAGAACTCTGTGCTATTTTCAGGGCTCTTCAGGTTTGGCCTCTGTTGAAGAGAGAACCATTCATTTGTTTTCAGACAGGCAATATTACAACTGTGGCATATGCCAATCATCAGGGTGGGACTCGCATTCCCCTAGCTATGAAAGAAGTATCTCGGATACTTTCTTGGGCGGAATCCAGCTCTTGTCTAATTTCTGCGGTACATATCCCAGGTGTAGACAACTGGGAAGCGGATTATCTCAGCCGTCAGACTTTACATCCAGGGGAGTGGTCTCTCCATCCAGATGTGTTTTTTCAGATTGTTCAGATGTGGGGTCTTCTAGAAATAGATCTGATGGCTTCCCATCTAAACAAGAAACGTCCCAGGTACCTGTACAGGTCCAGGGATCCTCAGGCGGAGTCGGTGGATGCGTTAGCAGTTCCTTGGTTTTACCAACCTGCTTATATTTTCCCGCCTCTAGTTCTTCTTCCAAGAGTGATCTCCAAGATCATCATGGAACATTTGTTTGTGTTTCTGGTAGCACCAGCATGGCCTCACAGGTTCTGGTATGCGGACCTTGTCCGGATGTCCAGTTGTCAACCTTGGCCACTTCCTATAAGACCAGACTTTCTGTCTCAAGGACCGTTTTTCCATCAGGATCTCAAATCATTGAATTTGAAGGTATGGAAATTGAACACTTAGTGCTTAGTCATAGAGGTTTCTCTGACTCAGTGATTGATACTATGTTAAAGGCTCGTAAATCTGTTTCTAGGAAGATTTATTATCGAGTTTGGAAGACTTATATATCACATAGTGTTTTTCTCATAAATTTTTCTGGCATTCATTTAGAATTCCTAATATGTTACAGTTTCTTCAGGATGGTTTGGATAAAGGTTTGTCTGCAAGTTCCTTGAAAGGACAAATCTCTGCTCTTTCTGTTTTATTTCACAGAAAGATTGCTAAGCTTCCTGATATTGTAAAGTTAACGTTATATCTCACAGCACTCAAACAATGTTCCTACTGGCTCCTGGGTTAAAGGGTACCTAGCTAGCCCTAAATGTGAGTAGTTACTATATAAAAAGACCTAGGAGCGCCTAATAAAGGCCAAGGAAATATAGCAAACAAAAAATAGCTACGCCGAAGCCACAAGAGTTATTAACATTATGGTAAATGATAGAAATGGAAAGTAACTCTGTGAAGTTCACAATAAGTGAAAGAAGCTCTATTTAATTCTCATAAAAAAAGGTAAAAATAAATTGCATATATATGACAGATAATGTTAAAAACATGGATCCATGGTACAGTAAAATCAGAAACAGTGTAATGGTTAATAGTTCATCTGGTTGGAGAAGTAACAATTCCTGCGAACAATGTGAAGTGTCCAAATATCAGTGAAAAATATCAATGAAAAAAATCCAAAAATGTTAAAAATCCGTAAAAATCAAACTGTGATAACAGTGATAAAAAAGAAAAAACAAGTAAAAACGTGAAAAAAATGTGAAATATATATCCCAATTGAGAAAAAAACTTGTGTCTATAATAATCCTCCTGGTGAGTTTGTCCTCAGTTTGTAGATACGAGGTGTTTATGTGGTATAAGGTGAAAAAATATCCAGTAAATACCTTGGACTCAATCCCTTAATAAAACATCCAGGCGCTCTGAGCAATCTTCCACACGTTATCCCAACTACCGCTTCCGCAGCTCTATGAGAGACGAGGAGTGCTTCACAAACCGGAAGGTTACCCTCCTTAGCCTTTCTGGGGAGTACACTTGCCTTGCAATATTAACAACCTCCTGGATTCCCACGCCGTGTAAAGCGTTCTGCGTCTCAGCAGACCCACACGCCTGACAGCGATTTCACCAGAGCTTTTGCAAAGGGTCATTCACAGAAAAGATTGCTAAGCTTTTGCAAAGGGTTTTATTTCACAGAAAGATTGCTAAGCTTCCTGATATTCACTGTTTTGTTCAGGCTTTGGTCCGTATCAAGCCTGTCATTAAATCAATCTCTCCTCCTTGGAGTCTTAATTTGGGTTTGAAAGCTTTACAGGCTCCTCCTTTTGAGCCTATGCATTCTTTGGATATTAAACTACTTTCTTGGAAAGTGTTGTTCCTTTTGGCTATCTCTTCTGCTAGAAGAGTTTCTGAATTATCTGCTCTTTCTTCTGAATCTCCTTTTCTGATTTTTCATCAAGATAAGGCAGTTTTGCGGATTTCATTTACATTTTTACCTAGTTGTGAATTCTAACAACATTAATAGGGAAATTGTTGTTCCTTCTTTGTGTCCTAATCCTAAGAATTCTTTGGAGAGATCCTTACATTCTCTGGAGGTTGTAAGCGCTTTGGAATATTATGTTGAAGCCACTAAAGATTTCAGGAAGACTTCTAGTCTATTTGTTATCTTTTCCGGTTCTAGGAAAGGTCAGAAAGCTTCTGCCATTTCCTTGGCATCTTGGTTAAAGCTTTTGGTTCATAAGGCTTATTTGGAGTTGTGTCAGGCCCTGCCTCAGAGAATCACAGCTCATTCTACTAGATCAGTCTCCACTTCGTGGGCTTTTAAGAATTAAGCTTCAGTTGTTTAGATTTGCAAAGCAGCGACATGGTCTTCTTTGCATACATTTACTAAATTCTACTGTTTTGATGTATTTGCCTCTTCGGAAGCAGTTTTTGGTAGAAAAGTATCTTCAGGCAGCTGTTTCAGTTTGATTCCTCTGCTTCTGTTTTAAGTTTTTTCTTTTCAATTATGAGAAAAACTTATTTTTTTGGTTGTGGATTTAATTTTTTCAGCGGAAAATGTCTGTTTTTATTTTATCCCTCCCTCTCTAGTGACTTTTCTGTGGAGTTCCACATCTTGGGTATTACTATCCCATACGTCACTAGCTCATGGACAAGAAAACATAATTTATGTAAGAACTTACCTGATAAATTAATTTCTTTCATATTGGCAAGAGTCCATGAGACCCACCCCTTTTTTGGTGGTTATGTTTTTTGTATAAAGCACAATTATATTTCTAGTTCCTTTTTTGATGCTTTTTACTCCTTTTTCTATGACCCCACTACTTGGCTATTCGTTAAACTGAATTGTGGGTGTGGTGAGGGGTGTATTTATAGGCATTTTGAGGTTTGGGAAACTTTGCCCCTCCTGGTAGGATTGTATATCCCATACGTCACTAGCTCATGGACTCTTGAGAATATGAAAAAAATGAATTTATCAGGTAAGTTCTTACATAAATTATGTTTTTGGCACACGGTTTCCCTTATAGCAGGCAACAGATTTTGCATGCGCTCCTCAGGGGTGTGGATATTTAAAAAAAAATCTACTTGCCCAAGGGACTAAAGTGGCAGCCCAATCTACTTGTCCCTCATGACAATCTACTTGTCCTGACATGATTTTATATATATATATATATATATATATATATATATATATATATATATATATATATAGTACAAAAATTAAGGAAGATTAGGTGGTTTAAAATAAAATCACCTATTAAAGACTGGGAATTCAGCACTCTTTTGAGAAAAAGAAAAGGCAACACGTCTTGGGTTTGAAACAAAGTTACGTTTATTCTCACACCGTGTTGAGCTCGGGCTCTTTAGATTGACACCATCCAGATACACTGGATAAAGTGAATATCGTGGTTTTAAATGCTAAAATATGCTAAAAAGTACAAATGCATAACCAATTCAAAGCATTTTTACATATGCTTGAAAGAAATGTTACTAGGACCGGTCCATGTGAAGTGACAAGCAGTTTACAAAGATTATATATATATATATATATATATATATATATATATAGCAACAAAGAAAACTTGCACTCACTGGACTTTTAACAAAACTTTACTTGACAGAAAATAGTGACGTTTCGGGGACAGTGTATATAACTATCATGAGCAAACTTTGGTTTAGACGGTAAAATGGCATCCTAAAGAAATTGTTGGGGCATAATGAGGTATTTAGGGGGCACAGTAAGAGAATATAATAAGATAACGAGGGGGCACAGTGAGGGAACATGGTAAGGTACTGAGGGGGCACAGTAAGGGAACATAATGAGGTACTGAGGGGGCACAGTGAGGGAACATGGTGAGGTACTGAGGGGGCACAGTAAGGAAATATAGTGAGGTACTGAGGGGGCACAGTAAGGGAACATTATGAGGTACTGAGGGGGCACAGTGAGGGAATATAGTGAGGTACTGGGGGGCACTGAGGGAATATAGGGAGGTACTGAGGTGGCACAGTAAGGGAACATAATGTGAGGTACTGAGGGGGCACAGTGAGGGAACATGTTGAGGTACTGAGGGGGCACAGTGAGGGAATATAGTGAGGTACTTAGGGGGGAACAGTGAGGGAACATAATGAGGTACTGAGGGGGCACAGTGAGGGAATACAGTGAGGAAATATGAGGTAGTAACCAAGATTAATGGTAAGATCACAGGCAGTACAATGCTGGGGTGGACATTGAATTGGGTGTAGTATAATAAATGAGTTGTCTGGCCCCTCACTATACAGCTGGCTCCTGAGTTTAATATACAATTTACATGCCTGTATATATATATATATATATATATATATATATATATATATATATATATATAAAATATAATCTTGCTCTGTGGTGAAGGCAAATTTCCCCTTAGTAGCTGTGCATCTTCCTTAACAAAAGAAGCAAAGTATGTGACCCACAGAGAATGTGATATACAGCTAGGAAGAGCTGTCCGCTATGCCTACACAGCCCTCACCAATCTCCACTGCCCCAAGCAAAACATTTTCACACCGCCTGTAGGTAGTCGGTTCAGTGTGGTCTCCCCTCCTCTTTACCGGAGCTCCTGACTGTGCCTTTGTTATTCTTACTGAGGGATTCCCCTCTTTGCTGACAGTGCTGTCTGCAAAGAGGGGAATCCCTCAGTATGAACAACGGAGGCACAAGCTTTACAGGAGTTACAGTAGAAAGGAGGGGAGACCACACTGAACCTATTAGGATTACAAGTCAAGGATCTGCGGTGAACACAGCAGGGGCAAAAGATTAGGTGAATGGAAAAGTTACTTACCACCTACATGTTGCCGCGCTTCTCAGTGACTCGAGGCGACACTGGAGCCCAAAAACCTATGCTACACTTTTTTTTTATCCCTCATTTAAGATGGAAAGAGAAACTAAAATGGGCAGAAAAAGTTTAAACAACTGCCATTAATAACCCCAGCGCTGCGCTCTGTATACTTAACAGATCCCTGGCACCTTATTAGCGCTCCTGCAAGCAACACATTGACAAGTATGTACCGCCGCACCCCCTGCTGGCCGCTGTTAAAATAACAAATAAAAAAAAGCTTTAGCCTTGCTGTGGTCTGCTTGCCCGCAGCAGGGCTAAATGTAAAAAAAAAAAACACACATGCCCGGCCCAAAGAACTGCATGCCCCAGGCGTAGGGCGATAGGAATTGCGCATCCCTGGTTCCTTTTCTTTTCTTTTTTTTTAATAATCTCTTTATTAGTCGCCAACAATGTTCAATACACATAGTTCCATCTCAATGTCACACATGACCAAAAATCAAAAAACTTAAATGCAAAGTTATCACAAAACATAGTATGACATTAATTTATCGGCATTTTTATACATGACTCCTAGCAGCACCTGGCTGCAAGGAGACCTAACATAAAAAAGAACAAGGAGAAACGAGAAGGGAGGAAAATAAATAAATAAATACCAATACTCATGACCAGTCCCTGGGATAATTAGTATTATATATCCCCTGCATTTGTTATCCATGTATACGGAAACAGGTCTAATACGACCATTTCTGCAAAGCTAGAGGAAGCCAGAAAGGTCGATAAGATCTGCTTTTGTATGGGTAAAGGGTAAGACTTAATAATGGGGTACCATCCAAACAAAAATTTCTTAATTCTTTTTTCTGAAGAGTCCTTCAGATGATAAGATTCAAAGATGATCTGTTCTTGAATAGCTTGAGTGACCACTGAAAAAACAGGCCCTCTTCTAGCTTTCCAGCTCTTTAGTATAATCTGTCTTACTGCTAATATTATAGTGTTTAATGAACGTACCCAGTGGCTATCTCTATTATTCGAAGTCTCAATTAATAGTACAATGTCTTGGAACGTGAGGAGGATAGACAAATTATAATGATTATTAAACCAGTATGTAGTTTTCAACCATAATTGGTTGATCTTAGGACATGACCAAAACATATGAGATAAATCTGCTTCGGGATTCATACATCTTGGGCAACATGAAGACCTAATTGTTTCACTGGATGTAAATAAAAATTATTTAGGAGCTTCATATGTGATTCCTTCCAATTCGATGGAACTTTACACTTGTTCAAGGTGCTGAAGCTATGCTTGACTCTATCATGATCTATGTCAGGAATTAACGGAGCCCAATAATTACAGATCTTATCTAGAAATCCTTGGCTTTGCTTTGACAGCATGATATCATATATTAATGAGATTGACGTATCACCAGAGACAAATTTTTGTATCAGGATTCTGATATCGGACCACGCAACAGATAAAGGAAACAGCCAATTCTGAGCAGAAACAAAATGTCGAACCTGAAAAAAAGCAAATAAATCTGACCTTGGTAACTCATATAAAGAAAAAAGGGTTTCCCCCGACAACACTTGATAATCTGGTCCTAATAACTGATTTACGAAACTTAAACCTTTCTCTGCCCAATATTTAAAGGGTCTGTAATTAATACCAGGAGGAAATAATGGGTTACCCTGAATAGGAAGAAACTCAGAAAAAGTAAAATCTAGCCCTAAAGTTCCGCAAAGCTTATGCCACGCAAGGACTATATTCTTGAATGTTATGAGCGAAAGGACATTAGAAGGCAACTGTTGAGGATTACAGTGTAATATTGCTGTTAGCGTGAAAGGATATATTAAAAATGTCTCCTCTTCAATAGAAGAGAATATATTCGTTCTAGCCAACCAGTCAATCGCCAATTTGATTAAAGATGCAATAATGTACAACCTAATATCGGGAAACGATAATCCCCCTGAACCAGTTTTCTGTATTAACCTAGCCAATGCCATGCAAGGTTTTTTATTATGCCAGATAAATTTAGAAAAATACCCATGCAGTTTTCTTATGTCACTATTAAGTAGAAACAGAGGGAGATTTTGTAACGGGTAAAGAAGACACGGGAAAATAATAGTTTTCACCAAGTTCACCCTTGCCGTTAAGGACAACGGGAAGGAAGCCCATAATTGCAAATCCAATCTAATTTTTTGGAGTAAAGGAGCATAATTATCCAAGTACCAATGTTTGGGATTCTTATGCAGCTCTAATCCCAAATATTTAATAGCATCGACCACTTTAAATGGATTATTGAAAAATGTAGGGGAGGATTTACCCACATACATCAGTTTGCTTTTTTCTACATTGACCTTGTAGCCTGAGAATGAACTAAACTCATCAAGCAGATAAGTCAAAGTTGGAATAGATTGCTGGAGATTCTCCAAAAACACTAAGATATCATCCGCGTATAACAAAATTTTTAGACGTTGAGATCCTAATGAGATCCCCATTAGGCTATCTCTTAAGCGTATCGCTAGCGGTTCTAAAGCTGTATTAAACAGTAAGGGTGATAATGGGCAACCTTGCCGTGTGCCACGCTGCAGTGTTATCTTAGGGGAACAAGATCCATTTACCAATAGATATGATATTGGTTTCGAATAAATTCTGTGGATAAACTGAACAAAATTCCCATTAACCCCAAATTTTTCAAGCGAGATAAATAGATGTTCCCAGACTATAGAATCAAACGCTTTGACCGCGTCTAATGTAAGGACAGCCATGTCCTGAACCCTACTCAGTTTATGCTTTTGCTCCTTGTTCCAAGCATAATCCAAAAAAGTTGTCAATTTGCGAAAATTCTTGCATGGGTTCCTAGAGGTCATAAACCCCGTCTAATCCGGATGTATAAGATTCTGTAAAAAGCGCGAGAATCTAACAGCTAGAATAGAAGCTAGAATCTTATAATCCAAATTCAGGACCGATATTGGCCTATATGACGCTGTATCCTCTGGATTTTTACCCTTTTTCAAGATAAGAGAACTATTAGCCATTGAAAAATAAGATGAGATTGCTTTATCTACTGTGTAATAATTATTAAACAGTCTCTAATACCGGGAGTAAATCCTCCCTTAGACATTTGTAAAATTCGGCTGGAAATCCATCTGGACCAGGAGCTTTATTCAATTTTAGTTTGTCAATAGCTTTACAAATCTCTTCTCTAGTTATAGGTTCATTTAACATTGCCAGTTCTTCAAGTTGAATCTTGGGAGTCACAACTTGAGACCAAAATATGTCTTGGTTATGTGAATCAATGTTCATTGAGGAATATAGATGTTGATAGTAAGTAGCGAATACTTGACTAATTTGCTGAGTCTCAAAATATCTAACCTCACCGCTTTTAATAACTGGTATAAAAAAAAAATTCTTCCTACTTTTGGTGAGGCTTGCAAGATATTTTGCCGAGCACCCATGAAACCCCCTGTAATGACGGTTTATTCTAGCTTCTTCTGCTAGCGATTTTTGTTTTAAAAAGAGATCTCGCTCTTTTCTACTTGCTAAATACTTATCCCAATTTATCTGTGAGGGAACATTCTGTACCTCTCTATACGAATTCTTTACTCTATTAGCCAAAGAAACCTCCCGCGACTTAATCTTTTTGCCTTGTCTATTCAGATAAGCCATAATCTCCCCCCGTAACACTGTCTTGGATGCCTCCCAAAAGATTTCCACTTTGCTTCTATACTCAGCATTATTAGAAGCATACTCCTGCCACTTTTGTTGCAACCATGATCGAAATTGAGGATCGGAATATAAAAAGCGAGGGAAACAAAACACAGAATTCTGTGATTTGCCCTTACTCGAGGGAGGAAACATTAATGAAATTATTGCGTGGTCCGATATCAGGACCTCTCCAATCTCAGCCTTTGATTGCCATATAGAAAGAGATTCAGAGACTAAAAACAGGTCAATCCTGGAGAACGTCCTATGGGCTTTGGACTCACACGTATATGCTAGACTATCAGGATTTTGAATCCTCCAAATATCTGTCAAATTTAATTTATGGCAAAATTTCTTAAAATATTTAGCACTTTGCATGTAGCTAGCTAGACTTTTATGTGAGAACCGATCTATAGCTGGCTCCAATGTCATGTTGAAATCTCCACATAAAACAAGGTTTTGCCCCTTAAACGGAAACACCTTATTTTGAATTCTTTCCCAGAATTCTGTCGAGAGTCTATTTGGCGCATAGATGTTACAGATTATACATTTTATATTCTTGACCATTATTTGGAGTAAAATAAACCGGGCTGCAGTATCAACCTCTATTTTAATGATCTTATAATCTAAATGTTTATGCAATAATACTACCACTCCACATTTTTTATTGGAGCCTTTGGTAGAAATTACTTCTCCGACCCAGTTAATCTTCAGCTTTGCTGCTTCCAGCTCATTAAGATGAGTTTCCTGAAGAAAAACTAGGTCAGGTTTTTGATTAGCTAAGGTTTTAATGATTAACTTGCGTTTAACTGGAGACGAAATCCCCCCCACGTTCCAAGATAACATCTTGATTCCCTCTATCATCTTATCTTATTCAACAACCCCCAGGAAGAGGAAAGAGAGAGAGAGAAAGAAAGAAGAAGAAAAAAAAAAAAAAAAAGGAAGTCCAGACATATTGTTAACTTCCAAAAACCAGATATGCATCTCCCAATATCTAAGATTTCTTAACAATAAATTGCATAAAATAAACATGAAGATAAACTTCCCAGCAGTCCGCTTATTATATTTACTCTCTATTATTATCCTAGGCTTTTTAAGAATTCCTTGACTTCTGATACTTCACTAAACACGTCTGCTACCTCTATCATCCATTACAATTTTTGCAGGATACATCAAACAAGCTTTTATGCCTTTATTTATTAGCTGGGAACAAAATGGTGCCATGGCCTTCCTCCTGGAGGAGGTCTCGACAGAAAAATCCTGAAACAATAATATCTTGTTGTTGCCAAATACCAAGGAATCCGCCTTTTTAAACAGCTTTAATAGCTCAACTTTGTCCTGGAATTTCAGGAGTTTGAAAATTGACATTCTGGGTCTAAAAGACCCATTCCCAACAGGTTTCCTAGAGCCGACTCTGTGCGCCCTTTCAATTGTTAGTGGTAACAAGTGTGCTGGCATACCCAGGGCCTGTGGTAGGGTAGTAGAAGTAAATACCATCAAATCCTCAAACTCAGGCAATTCCGGTAGGCCTATAATCCTTATGTTATTGCGCCTGGGGAGATCCTCCAGGCGCAATTGCATACCATTTAAGTTGGCCTCTTGTTTTTGTATAATTGTTTCTTGAACATTTGCCTGATCTTCTAGTAGCGAGATCCTCTCTTCTGCCTCGACTAATCTTGTTGAAAATTGCTTAACTTCTGTGGAAAGTGCCCCTATATCTGATGAAATAACTCCTAATTCTTTTTTAATAGAATCAAATTGTGGAGAAAAAATAGCAGTCAATTGGCTGATAAGAGCCTGGGTATCAATAACTAAGGGAACCGTGTCTGTTGGAATATTTACACTGATATCAGCCGTCTTGGCTTTTTTATCTTTGGATTTCACAGGCATTTTTGGTGAGTTGGTTTTTGCTTGTGTAATAAATTTTTCCATTAAGTGAAGTGCACAAAAAGAAAAAGAAAAGAAAAAAAACAAAATTACTTGAGTGTATCTAACCACACTCTGTCAGCTAGTGTTTTTGAAAAGAACAAACAACCATGAACAAACAGGGTGATAATCCCCAGTGAATTATACCTTTTTTTTTTCTTTTTTTTTTAAAGAGGAAAGTTTTTTCCCCCCAATATAGTGTTGTAAATTAGTGCTATCTAAAAGTATAATAGAGTGATATAAAAAAAACACTTTATATTTGCTGATACAGAAAAACCTGTGCCTTAATTAACAATAAAGTATCTCTAGTTTAGCCAAGCAAATCTGACTGTAACCCGACACTTACACCCCAAACAAGACAGCTATTCAATTGTATCCTTATTACACGGTCCTGCCATATATCTTTATCGAACCAATAAGCTGTTATCTTGATTGCTAACAAATACCCTCAATACTGTTTTCAAGTTGTATGTAACATGACCTAATCTGCCGTGATCACCATTAAACACATAGACCAAATAGTCACTAAGAGAACAAAAAAGAACACTTTCCAGCCAACAAATAATGAGAGATTTTCAGTAGCACACACAAATTATAGTTGATATTAGAAAATATTAGAACACTCTTATATCGGCAGCAGTCATATTTAGTCCAATGTCAGCCTCATAATACAAGCCGCAGCAGGGGAATCCTGCAGTACACTTTGAAATTATGTAGTACTTTTGTGTCCAGCAGAAAAAGTTATCAGCCTACTACAAAATTGTCCCTAGTTGCCTGTACAATAAACTTGAAGCGGTTATCTCCTATGGTCTACACAATCCACAGTCACAGAAGGGGCTATCATCTATAGTGATAGTATGCAGACTACTGCTGGCCCCCTGACTTTAGCCATGCTTCTAACACGGGCCCAGTGCTCACCCAAGGAGCTATATCACTACTGTCGGCGGAGCAAAAACAAGAAATTTCAATTTTCAACAAACACGACAATGGTCGTGTATACTTGCGGGTTCCGCTGTTACCGTCCTGGATAACTCATCTATGGGGAGCTGACTCCTCTCTAAGGAATGCGGGAACGTGGGACTTCAATATACCCCAACCGCGGGGCAATACACTTTCAATGATCCTCCAGTTACGTTCCCGAGAACCACTCACAGGTATACTGCTCTGCTGTAGTGTAGCGTGACCTGCAGATCCCACCACTAGTCAGCAGCGCCGCCCACCGCAGTATGATTCTCTTCCAGGTCTTGACTTACGATGCTCCCACCAAACGTAAGTCTGGAATTATAATTATGCAGCTTTATGGCTCCTGGGTAGTCTGTGGGGATCCACCATCATCTTCCAGGTTCCTGCAATATGTCCGGACCACACCGGTCTAAAAACAAAGATGCGGGTAAACCGCTGGCCCGACTGGCCACTTTGGGTTTCCACCTCCGGCTGTATCTAGCCTTACTGTAGCCAAACTGAACCTCAGCAATCTGGGGCTATGGAGCTGTGAGTGGGGGATATGATTTTACGGATAGACCAGAACGCCGACATAGAACATGCTGCCGTTAGTCTCCACCCCTGAACGGAAACAGTGCAGACCACTTTTAATCAAGGTTCCTGTGCAAGAGAAAGAACTAAAAAAAAAGAAGCCTTTAACTTGGATCCTCTAAGCAAAGTTTCTTGCAGCCCAGTAACTGGTTAAATCAAATGGAACAATCTATATTTTGTAATCCAAAGTCCAGTAACAGACGGCTGCTTCGTAATATTGCAAAAAACACCTAATTTAAAATCCACCCTCAAGAATAAGGGGTGGCTAACTGTAGGTTCCAACTGAAGAGAGGAGTTGTATCCAATGCAGCCTGGCTGTGCTTTGTGAGTCCTCTTCAGTGGGTGTTGTATGTCATCCAGCAGAGGCGCCTGGGATCCCTCTCCTTCCTGATCTTGGTGTTAGAAAAGCTCTCGGGGCGGAGGCTGCAGAGATCTTTATATCTGTACGGGCTGATGCTGAGTTAATCATTCAGGGATCATCCTTGTGACCAGTTTGCCCCGAACCTCTCTAGACTAATCTGCTGTATGATTAGGAGCAGGACAGTACCGAGCGGAAATGCAAGCCACGCTCCGCATGAATTGAGCCAAGTGACTTCTCTTTTTGGTAGTTATGTTTTTTGTATAAAGCAAAATTATATTTCCAGTTCCTTTTTTGATGCTTTTTACTTCTTTTTCTATCACCCCACTACTTGGCTATTCGTTAAACTGAATTGTGGGTGTGGTGAGGGGTGTATTTATAGGCATTTTGAGGTTTGGAAAACTTTGCCCCTCCTGGTATACGTCACTAGCTCATACGTCACTAGCTCATGGACTCTTGCGAATATGAAAAAAAATGAATTTATCAGGTAAGTTCTTACATAAATTATGTTTTTGGCACACGGTTTCCCTTATAGCAGGCAACAGATTTTGCGTTCCTCAGGGGTGTGGAAATTTAAAAAAAAATCTACTTGCCCAAGGGACTAAAGTGGCAGCCCAATCTACTTGTCCCTCATGACAATCTACTTGTCCTGACATGATTTTATATATTTATATATAGTACAAAAATTAAGGAAGATTAGGTGGTTTAAAATAAAATCACCTATTAAAGACTGGGAATTCAGCACTGTTTTGAGAAAAAGAAAAGGCAACACATCTTGGATTTGAAACAAAGTTACGTTTATTCTCACACCGTGTTGAGCTCGGGCTTGTTAGATTGACACCATCCAGATACACTGGATAAAGTGAATATCGTGGTTTTAAATGCTAAAATATGCTAAAAAGTACAAATGCATAACCAACTCAAAGCATTTTTACATATGCTTGAAAGAAATGTTACTAGGACCGGTCCATGTGAAGTGACAAGCAGTTTACAAAGATTATATATATATATATATATATATATATATATATATATATATATATATATATATATATATATATAACTAGCATGAGCAAACTTTGGTTTAGACGGTAAAATGGCATCCTAAAGAAATTGTTGGGGCATAATGAGGTATTTAGGGGGCACAGTAAGGGAATATAATAAGGTACCGAGGGAACATGGTAAGGTACTGAGGGGGCACAGTAAGGGAACATAATGAGGTACTGAGGGGGCACAGTGAGGGAACATGGTGAGGTACTGAGGGGGCACAGTGAGGCAATATAGTGAGGTACTGAGGGGCACAGTGAGGCAATATAGTGAGGTACTGAGGGGGCACAGTGAGGCAATATAGTGAGGTACCGAGGGGGCACAGTAAGGGAACATTATGAGGTAGTGAGGGAATATAGTGAGGTACTGGGGGGCACTGAGGGAATATAGTGAGGTACTGAGGTGGCACAGTAAGGGAACATAATGTGAGGTACTGAAGGGGCACAGTGAGGGAACATGGTGAGGTACTGAGGGGGCACAGTAATGCAATATAGTGAGGTACTGAGTGGGCACAGTGAGGGAATATAGTGAGATACTGAGGGGGCACAGTGAGGGAATATAGTGAGGTACTGAGGGGGCACAGTGAGGGGGCACAGTGAGGGAACATAATGAGGTACTGAGGGGGCACAGTGAGTGAATACAGTGAGGAAATATGAGGTAGTAACCAAGATTAATGGTCAGATCACAGGCAGTACAATGCTGGGGTGGACATTGAATTGGGTGTAGTATAATAAATTAGTTGTCTGGCCCTTCACTATACAGCTGGCTCCTGAGTTTAATATACAATTTACATGCCTGCATATATATATATATATATATATATATATATATATATATATATATATATATATATATATATATATATATATATATATATATATATATATATATATATATATATATATATATATAATATAATCTTGCTCTGTGGTGAAGGCAAATTTCCCCTTAGTAGCTGTGCATCTTCCTTAGCAAAAGAAGCAAAGTATGTGACCCACAGAGAATGTGATATACAGCTAGGAAGAGCTGTCCGCTATGCCTACACAGCCCTCACCAATCTCCACTGCCCCAAGCAAAACATTTTCACACCGTCTGTAGGTAGTCGGTTCAGTGTGGTCTCCCCACCTCTTTACCGGAGCTCCTGACTGTGCCTTTGTTATTCTTACTGAGGGATTCCCCTCTTTGCTGACAGTGCTGTCTGCAAAGAGGGGAATCCCTCAGTATGAACAACGGAGGCACAAGCTTTACAGGAGTTACAGTAGAAAGGAGGGGAGACCACACTGAACCTATTAGGATTACAAGTCAAGGATCTGCGGTGAACAAAGCAGGGGCAAAAGATTAGGTGAATGGAAAAGTTACTTACCACCTACATGTTGCCGCGCTTCTCAGTGACTCGAGGCGACACTGGAGCGCAAAACCTATGCTACACTTTTTTTTATCCCTCATTTAAGATGGAAAGAGAAACTAAAATGGGCAGAAAAAGTTAAAACAACCGCCGTTAATAACCCCAGCGCTGCGCTCTGTATACTTAACAGATCCCTGGCACCTTATTAGCGCTCCTGCAAGCAGCACATTGACAAGTATGTACCGCCGCACCCCCTGCTGGCCGCTGTTAAAATAACAAATAAAAAAAAATAAAAAAAGCTTTAGCCTTGCTGTGGTCTGCTTGCCCGCAGCAGGGCTAAATGTAAAAAAAAAAACACATGCCCGGCCCAAAGAACTGCATGCCCCGGGCGTAGGGCGATAGGAATTGCGCATCCCTGGTTCCTTTCCTTAGTCGGGTGTTAATTACCTTCTTTATTTCTTATGCTTTGACAGTCCAGTTTTGCACGGAACATTACTGTGCGTTGAGTTTACTCAAGAACTTAAGGGGGTTTAAGTTTGTATGCATTATTTAATGCTATAATGGAGCTTTCTGATTCTGTTCCTATCTCTTTTCTCAGGGTAAGAATTATTACTGATTTTTTTTCTGATTTAGATTCTATTATTTCTACTGTTACTGGGAGTTAAGAGGCTATTTTACCTTAGGATTAAAATCTAAGGGTAAATCTGAGGCTAGAATAAGGAACAAAAACAAAATATTTCTGGTTCAGTTTGGATACCTAGTGCCAACTTGAATAAGTTTAAGCAGGCTAAAAAATTTACTCCTGCTACCAAAAATAAATGAAGGTGCGACCCCCGATGCAGAGTTTCATTCTGTCCTAGTTCTAGGGCTACTGATCGAGTTTCTTTAATTACTTCAGATAGAATTCTGAATGAAATTTCTCAGAAAGAGGTTTCTTCTGTATTATGTACTACGGAATCCTTCAAAAGCTCAAAAAGGGGTTTTGATCAAATCCCTTTACTCTTCTTAAAAAAAAGAAATTTTAGAACGATTTTAATTCCTGAAAGCTGTATAGAGGTTTCTAAGAGCACTATGAGTCTGGCTTCCTCGGAAGGTGAGGTTTCCAATATAGATTCCAAGACTCTAACCTTCAAGGCTCTTTAGGTTTAGCTTCTGCTGAAAATTACGTTTCTTTTCCTATTGTAGTCGGACAGAGTCCCAGTAGGGACTTATGCCATCTCTCTAAAGGGAACCCTCTGTTTCTTGGCTATAAGGGTAATCTCTTGAATTCCCTCTTAACTTAATAACAACCGTTGTCCAGCTTTGGTAGTTCTCATTCCAGGGCTATTCATCCAGGAAATTAACTGTTTAGTCCTCAGTTTTGTCACCTAGAGTGTTTTGTACTTCAACATGTGTTCAATCAGATATTCAACTATCTTCTCAGGCACTCGGTAAGTTGCAGGGACCCTTACATAGTATTAGTAGTTCTACTACATCTCTTGTTGCTCAGACTGATTTCCAAGCTGACCCTAGGGAATTCATTAGTGATCTGGGTAATCCTACTGTGACCTTACAGGATTTAGTACCAAATCTAGTACGAATGTACAGTTGCCTTCTTTTTCATCTGTCTCCGGGGCTAGGCCTCCTATTCCTAGATTTGTCTTTCCATCTGGTTCTCAAGTATCTGAGCTTGATGGTACAGTAATTGAACGTTTAGTTCTTAGACACAGGGTTTTCTCTGATACAGTGATTAAAACATTAATTCAGGCTAGAAAGCCTGTGAATAAAATGAATTATCGTAAAGTCTGGAAAGCCTTTAATTTTTTGTTGTATAGATCAAGGTTTGTCTCTGCATTCTTTTAGAATTCTGAGAATTCTACAGTTCTTAACCCCTTAACAACCACAACGTACGCTGTATAACACTGGTCATTAAGGGTTTTTCAGGCCATGATAGCGCGGGTCTTGCCGTGAGCGGCAGGACTGCGCTATTATGACCTCCCTCCCTACTGCAGGCATCTTGAAATAGTGCTACCACACAAGCATTCCTCATTGAAAGACCAGAGACGTACATGGTTTGGATAAGGGTTTATCTGCCAATTCTTTTGAAGAGGCAGGTTTCTGCTTTTTCTGTTCTGTTTCATAGGAAGATTGATAATCTTCCTGATATTCAAGTTTTTTCCAGGCTTTGGTTCACCTTGTTCCTCTTTGAATCTTAATTTGGTGTTTATTAGTTTTGCAGGCTTTTAATTTGAGCCTATGCAGAAGATTGACATTAAGCTACTTTTTTGAAAAAAGTGTTGTTTCTTTAAGCTATTTCATCTGCTAGAAGAGTTTCTGAATTATTTGCTCATTTTACTGATCCTCGTCTGATTTCTCCAACATTGGTGTGTCCGGTCCACGGCGTCATCCTTACTTGTGGGATATTCTCTTCCCCAACAGGAAATGGCAAAGAGTCCCAGCAAAGCTGGTCACATGATCCCTCCTAGGCTCCGCCCACCCCAGTCATTCTCTTTGCCGTTGCACAGGCAACATCTCCACGGAGATGGTTAAGAGTTTTTTGGTGTTTAAATGTAGTTTTTATTCTTCTATCAAGTGTTTGTTATTTTAAAATAGTGCTGGTATGTACTATTTTACTCTGAAACAGAAAAGGATGAAGATTTCTGTTTGTAAGAGGAAGATGATTTTAGCAGACAGTAACTAAAATCGATTGCTGTTTCCACACAGGACTGTTGAGATGAAGTAACTTCAGTTGGGGGAAACAGTTAGCAGACTTTTCTGCTTAAGGTATGACTAGCCATATTTCTAACAAGACTGTGTAATGCTGGAAGGCTGTCATTTCCCCTCATGGGGACCGGTAAGCCATTTTCTTAGTCAAAAACAAACAGAATAAAGGGCTTATTATGGGCTAAAAAACTGGTAGACATTTTTATGGGCTAAATCGATTGCTTTATTTGTGCATATTATTCAGATTTAGACTAACAATTGACATTTATAATCTTGGGGAACGTTTATAAAACGGCAGGCAGTGTATTGGACACCTTTTTCAGTCAGGGGGCCTTTCTAGTCATAGACTGAGCCTCATTTTCGCGCCATTAATGCGCAGTTGTTTTTTGAGAGCAGGGCATGCAGATGCATGTGTGAGGATCTAAGAATCTCTGAAAAAGCTTTTAGAAGGCGTCATTTGGTATCGTATTCCCCTCAGGGCTTGGTTGGGTCTTAGCAAAGCCTATATCTGGGACTGTATAGGGGTTAAATTGAAAAACGGCTCCGGTTCCGTTATTTTAAGGGTTAAAGCTCTGAAATTTGGTGTGCAATACTTTTAAGGCTTTAAGACAATGTGGTGAAATTTTGGTAATTTTTGAACAATTCCTTCATACTTTTTCACATATTCAGTAATAAAGTGTTTTCTGTTTGAAATTTAAAGTGACAGTAACGGTTTTATTTTAAAACGTTTTTTGTGCTTTGTTGACAAGTTTAAGCCTGTTTAACATGTCTGTACCTTCAGATAAGCTATGTTCTATATGTATGAAAGCCAATGTGTCTCCCCATTTAAATTTATGTGATAATTGTGCCATAGCGTCCAAACAAAGTAAGGACAGTACTGACACAAATAATGATATTGCCCAAGATGATTCCTCAAATGAGGGGAGTAAACATGATACTACATCATCTCCTACTGTGTCTACACCAGTTTTGCCCATGCAGGAGGCCCCTAGTACATCTAGTGCGCCAATACTTATTACCATGCAACAATTAACGGCTGTAATGGATAACTCCATAGCAAATCTTTTATCCAAAATGCCTACTTATCAGAGAAAGCGCGATTGCTCTGTTTTAAACACTGAAGAGCAAGAGGACGCTGATGATAATTGTTCTGTCATACCCTCACACCAATCTGAAGGGGCCATGAGGGAGGTTTTGTCTGAGGGAGAAATTTCAGATTCAGGAAAAATTTCTCATCAAGCTGAACCTGATGTTGTGACATTTAAATTTAAATTAGAACATCTCCGCGCACTGCTTAAGGAGGTATTATCTACTCTGGATGATTGTGACAATTTGGTCATTCCAGAGAAATTATGCAAGATGGACAGGTTCCTAGAGGTTCCGGTGCCCCCCGACGCTTTTCCTATACCCAAGCGGGTGGCGGACATAGTAAATAAAGAGTGGGAAAAGCCCGGCATACCTTTTGTTCCTCCCCCTATATTTAAGAAATTATTTCCTATGGTCGACCCCAGAAAGGACTTATGGCAGACAGTCCCCAAGGTCGAGGGGGCAGTTTCTACTCTAAACAAACGCACTACTATTCCTATCGAAGATAGTTGTGCTTTCAAAGATCCTATGGATAAAAAATTGGAGGGTTTGCTTAAAAAGATTTTTGTACAGCAAGGCTACCTTCTACAACCAATTTCATGCATTGTTCCTGTCACTACGGCAGCGTGGTTCTGGTTCGAGGAACTAGAAAAGTCGCTCAGTAGAGAAACTCCATATGAGGAGGTTATGGACAGAGTTCACGCACTTAAATTGGCTAACTCTTTTATTTTAGATGCCGCTTTGCAATTAGCAAAAGTAGCGGCGAAAAATTCAGGGTTTGCTATCGTGGCGCGCAGAGCGCTTTGGCTAAAGTCTTGGTCAGCGGATGTGTCATCCAAGACAAAATTGCTTAACATTCCTTTCAAAGGTAAAACTTTATTTGGACCTGATTTGAAAGAGATTATTTCAGACATCACTGGGGGAAAGGGCCACGCCCTTCCACAGGATAGGTCTTTTAAGGCTAAAAATAAGCCTAATTTTCGTCCCTTTCGCAGAAATGGACCAGCCTCTAATTCTGCATCCTCTAAGCAAGAGGGTAATGCCTCACAACCCAAACCAGCCTGGAAACCAATGCAAGGCTGGAACAAGGGTAAGCAGGCCAAGAAGCCTGCCACTGCTAACAAAACGGCATGAAGGAGTAGCCCCCGATCCGGGACCGGATCTGGTGGGGGGCAGACTCTCTCTCTTTGCTCAGGCTTGGGCAAGAGATGTTCAGGATCCTTGGGCGCTAGAAATAGTTTCTCAAGGTTATCTCCTGGAATTCAAGGAACTACCCCCAAGGGGAAGGTTCCACAAGTCTCACTTATCCTCAAACCAAATAAAGAGACAGGCATTCTTACATTGTGTAGAAGACCTGTTAAAGATGGGTGTGATACACCCAGTTCCAATAAAGGAACAAGGTATGGGATTTTATTCCAATCTGTTCGTAGTTCCCAAAAAAGAGGGAACGTTCAGACCAATTCTGGATTTGAAGATCCTAAACAAATTTCTCAGGGTACCATCGTTCAAAATGGAAACTATTCGAACGATTCTACCCACCATCCAGGAAAGTCAATTTATGACTACCGTGGATCTAAAGGATGCGTACCTACATATCCCTATCCACAAGGAACATCATCAGTTCCTAAGGTTCGCTTTTCTGGACAAACATTTCCAGTTTGTGGCTCTTCCATTCGGATTAGCCACTGCTCCAAGGATTTTCACAAAGGTGCTAGGGTCCCTTCTAGCGGTTCTAAGACCAAGGGGCATTGCAGTAGTACCTTACTTGGACGACATTCTAATACAAGCGTCGTCCCTGTCAAAGGCAAAGGCTCATACGAACATCGTTCTAGCCTTTCTCACATCTCACGGATGGAAGGTGAACAAAGAAAAGAGTTCTCTGTCCCCGTCAACAAGAGTTCCCTTCTTGGGAACAATAATAGATTCCTTAGAAATGAGGATTTTTCTGACAGAGGTCAGAAAATCAAAACTTCTAAGCTCTTGTCAAGTACTTCATTCTGTTCCTCGTCCTTCCATAGCGCAGTGCATGGAAGTAATAGGATTGATGGTTGCAACAATGGACATAGTTCCTTTTGCACGAATTCATCTAAGACCATTACAACTGTGCATGCTCAAACAGTGGAATGGGGATTATACAGACTTGTCTCCAATGATTCAAGTAGATCAAAGGACCAGAGATTCACTCCGTTGGTGGCTGACCCTGGACCATCTGTCCCAGGGAATGAGCTTCCGCAGGCCAGAGTGGGTAATTGTCACGACCGACGCCAGTCTAGTGGGCTGGGGTGCGGTCTGGGAATCCCTGAAAGCTCAGGTCTATGGTCTCGGGAAGAGTCTCTTCTCCCGATAAACATTCTGGAACTGAGAGCGATATTCAATGCTCTCAGAGCTTGGCCTCAACTAGCAAAGGCCAAATTCATAAGGTTCCAATCAGACAACATGACGACTGTTGCTTATATCAATCATCAAGGGGGAACAAAGAGTTCCCTGGCGATGAAGGAAGTGACCAAAATAATTCAATGGGCGGAGGATCACTCCTGCCACTTGTCTGCAATCCACATCCCAGGAGTGGAAAATTGGGAAGCGGATTTTCTGAGTCGTCAGACATTTCATCCGGGGGAGTGGGAACTCCATCCGGAAATCTTTGCCCAAATAACTCAATTATGGGGCATTCCAGACATGGATCTGATGGCGTCTCGTCAGAACTTCAAGGTTCCTTGCTACGGGTCCAGATCCAGGGATCCCAAGGCGACTCTAGTAGATGCACTAGTAGCACCTTGGACTTTCAACCTAGCTTACGTATTCCCACCGTTTCCTCTCATTCCCAGGCTGGTAGCCAGGATCAATCAGGAGAGGGCCTCGGTGATCTTGATAGCTCCTGCGTGGCCACGCAGGACTTGGTATGCAGACCTGGTGAATATGTCATCGGCTCCACCATGGAAGCTACCTTTGAGACAGGACCTTCTTGTTCAAGGTCCATTCGAACACCCAAATCTGGTCTCCCTCCAACTGACGGCTTGGAGTTTGAACGCTTGATTCTATCAAAGCGTGGGTTTTCAGATTCGGTGATAGATACTCTGGTTCAGGCCAGAAAACCTGTAACTAGAAAAATTTACCATAAGATATGGAAAAAATATATCTGTTGGTGTGAATCCAAAGGATTCCCATGGAATAAGATAAAAATTCCTAAGATTCTCTCCTTTCTTCAAGAAGGTTTGGAGAAAGGTTTATCTGCAAGTTCTCTAAAGGGACAGATCTCTGCCTTATCTGTCTTACTACACAAAAGACTGGCAGCTGTGCCAGATGTTCAAGCATTTGTTCAAGCTCTGGTTAGGATCAAGCCTGTTTACAGACCATTGACTCCTCCCTGGAGTCTAAATCTAGTTCTTTCAGTTCTTCAAGGGGTTCCGTTTGAACCCTTACATTCCGTAGATATTAAGTTACTATCTTGGAAAGTTTTGTTTTTGGTTGCAATTTCTTCTGCTAGAAGAGTTTCAGAGTTATCTGCTCTGCAGTGTTCTCCTCCTTATCTGGTGTTCCATGCAGATAAGGTGGTTTTGCGTACTAAGCCTGGTTTTCTTCCTAAAGTTGTTTCTAACAAAAATATTAACCAGGAGATAGTTGTACCTTCTTTGTGTCCGAATCCAGTTTCAAAGAAGGAACGTTTGTTACACAATTTGGACGTTGTCCGTGCTCTAAAGTTCTATTTAGAGGCTACTAAAGATTTCAGACAAACATCTTCCTTGTTTGTTGTTTATTCTGGTAAAAGGAGAGGTCAAAAAGCGACTTCTACCTCTCTTTCCTTTTGGCTTAAAAGCATTATCTGTTTGGCTTATGAGACTGCCGGACGGCAGCCTCCTGAAAGAATCACAGCTCACTCCACTAGGGCTGTGGCTTCCACATGGGCCTTCAAGAACGAGGCTTCTGTTGACCAGATATGTAAGGCAGCGACTTGGTCTTCACTGCACACTTTTGCCAAATTTTACAAATTTGATACTTTTGCTTCTTCGGAGGCTATTTTTGGGAGAAAGGTTTTGCAAGCTGTGGTGCCTTCCGTTTAGGTGACCTGATTTGCTCCCTCCCTTCATCCGTGTCCTAAAGCTTTGGTATTGGTTCCCACAAGTAAGGATGACGCCGTGGACCGGACACACCAATGTTGGAGAAAACAGAATTTATGCTTACCTGATAAATTACTTTCTCCAACGGTGTGTCCGGTCCACGGCCCGCCCTGGTTTTTTAATCAGGTCTGATGAATTATTTTCTCTAACTACAGTCACCACGGTATCATATGGTTTCTCCTATATATATTTCCTCCTGTCCGTCGGTCGAATGACTGGGGTGGGCGGAGCCTAGGAGGGATCATGTGACCAGCTTTGCTGGGACTCTTTGCCATTTCCTGTTGGGGAAGAGAATATCCCACAAGTAAGGATGACGCCGTGGACCGGACACACCGTTGGAGAAAGTAATTTATCAGGTAAGCATAAATTCTGTTTTTTCATCAAGATAAAGCAGTTTTAAGAACTATTTTTTTTTTTTTTTTTTTTAACCAAAGGTTGTTTCATCTGATAGAGAAATTGTTGTTCCTTCTTTATGTCTAAATTCCAAAACTGCTTCAGAAATATCTTTGCATAATTTGGATGTTTTTAGGGCATTAAAGTATTACTTTGATGCGACTAAGGCCTTTAGACAAATTTCTTGTTTATTCATTCACTTTTCTGGTTCTAGAAAAGGACAGAAGGCTTCTTCTGTTTCTTTGGCTTCTTGGTTGAAACCTTTGATTCACAAGGCTTATTTGGAGGCATGTCAGCCTCCACAGCAACGGATAACTGCTCATTCTACTAAATCACTTGCCACTTCATGGGCCTTCAAGAATGAGGCTTCTGTTGACCAAATTTGCAAGGCAGCTACTTGGTCTTCTTTGCATACTTTTTCAAAGTTCTACCATTTTGATGTTTTTGCTTCTTCTGAGGCAGCTTTTGTTAGAAAGGTGCTTCAGGCAGTTGTTTCCGTTTGATAATTTGCCTGTTTTATTTATTTTTACGTGCATTTGGAAAATATTAAAATAATATGATTATAAGACATTTTAATCTTTAATTGGGGATGCGGATTTATTTTTCAGTGAAAAAGCATTTTTTGAAATCCCTCCCTTTATGTTATTACTCATGGACTTCACAGCTTGGTATTAGTTCACATGAGTAATGAATTGTGGACTCTCACCACCTGTATAAAAGAAAACCTTATTTATGCTTACCTAATGAATTCATTTTTTTCATGGTGGTGAGAGTCCATGAGACCCCACCCTATGTTTATTTGGGGTTTTTGTTTCTTTTTTCAGCACATCTTTATCACTGCTCCTTTTTCTTACCTCACTTTTGCTTGGCTATGCTTTAGACTAAGGTATGGTGAGGTAGAAGGGGTTATATAGAGCTCCTGGGGATTACAGAGCTATAATGGAGAAAAAACAACAAATAAATACAACAATAACAACAACATTTAAGTTGCAATAAACAAACAATCAACATCCATATCAGATATATATGGAAAAACAAAGAAGGGGAGGGAAATGAGTAACCGCTACAACTTTTGGCAGCGGGTCAGTTAAACATCATTGGGAATAGTGGAGAGGAAAGAGTATTTTCTATATTTATGTTTTGCTAGGAGGTCTACAATAATTTTTGCTGCCATTCGTTGGCACTTAGTGTTCAATGTCCATTAAAGGGAGGGGGGGGAGGAAGAACAGGGGGTCGTTATAAGGAGTAAGCTTATTCTTTAAACTAGGCATTTGACAACCAGGGGTGTACCCTATATGCACAATGATCGACTGAGTCAATTCTTGCGGGTCCCTTAATTTTTAAATGGGGACCTTTTTAGATATAGAGCAAAAAGTCATTCACAGCAGTAAGCTCTCTGAGCTGAAGGCCCTCAATGGCCTCTGGGCCCAAGGGCCCAATACCTGACAGTCAATAAATGGTTCCACGTTGGCTCATCATAATTTCAGGTAACTGAAGGCTGGCGTCCATTTGAGGCCGGTGGGAATGAGTCCCGAGAATTCCTATTTTTTCGTTTATGGGAAACTTGCAACCATCCCTGTTTATGTTGCCTTGTGTTGTCCATCTTGTTGGGGTCCTCACGGAGTGAGGGAAGTGACGGTTTCGCAATCTGCAGCTGAGAGCAAAAGGAATCTATGTCCTCAGGAGTTTTGTAGATGACAGTTTTATTGTCTCTCATGACCCTCGGGCAAAAGGGGAACCCAATTCTTTAAGATGCAAGGTTAGGAATCTAGCCTCTCTTCTCTTGGTCAGCGTGAGTTGGCTGAGGTCGGCATAAATTTGGATATTACATCTCTCATGATAATAAGGAGACTTATTTCTGGCAGAATGTTTTCCTTATCTCTGAAGCTGGTAAATTTGATTACATCTCTTGGGGGGTCTGAACCCTTTGGAGGGGGTCTCAAGGCCCGGTGATATTGATCTAGAGGAAATTCCACATCTTCCTCATGATCCAGCAGGGTATTAAATAGTTTTTGTAAATAGTGTAGCAGCTCTGCCGATTTTATATTTTCTTGGATGCCTCTATTCCGCAGATTCTGGCGTCTCCCCCTGTTATCCAGGTCTTCGACCTGATCTTGTAGTTGCTGAATCAGAGAGGAGTTATGAGAAGTTTGTCTGCATTTGCTCCACATCTTCCTCTAACTGAACAATGCGGTTTCCAATCTCATTAATTTCTTTTTTGACTTTGGACATACTGTTTTTGATCATTTCGCCAACTTGCGTGATAAAAGAATTAAAGTCCTCTTTGGAAGGTAAAGCCTGTAGGTCCGCTTTAGTTATTGGAGCTTCCCCATCAGGGTCCATTTCTGAATCCATCGAGTTAGGTCTTATCCTTTCAGATTTATCTGAGGGTTCAGCAATAGTAGCGTCCATGGACTTGAAAAAAGCTTGTACTTTTGGCTTAGATACAGGTTGTGTTTTATTCAGTTTATCAGATCGTGAGCCTCTTCTTACCACCATTGATCTGGTGCAGTACAAAAGGGGTGCTGAATCAGCGTCTATAAGCCCACTGTTCTAGGAGTATATTCCTGTAGCAGGGTATGTATAGTAATATAGGGTTGGTTTCATGTTGCTGGGCCCTGCTACTGTATATATGTGTAGGTCACATGTATGCTCTCACTGCTCAGGCACTCACTTGTTTAACATTATTTCTGGGCATGCTTATTTCTGCTCCATAGCCATGACTGAGTGACAGTAATGTTGGTCTCTCTCTGCGTTAAGAAGTTGTACTTTAACCCCTTGAGTGCTAACGACAGCTTTGAGCCATCGCAGAGTTTCCCACTCTGGTGCTAACGACGGCTCAGAGCCGTCGCTTGCACTCCCACCTTAAGGGAGATCTGGGGGCTCCCACACGCTCCTACCCCAGCGATCGGGCCTGCTACAGACCCCCAAGACCCACCATTGGAAAGGTAATCGCCTAAGCTTTCCAACAGTGTAAATCTTGGGGATCTGAAAAAAAAAAAAAAAGTTACATTTAAAAAAAAAAAAAAAAAACTTAAAAAGGCTTAGCACCCAGGTGGGAAAGTGCTTAGCACTCAAAGAGTTAATGTGTATAATCAGCAGCTCTGCCCTGTGTGTGCCACTTATCTGGTGCTCTACAAGTACTCGCAAGATCCCGTGCCTGTCTTTGTGATCCGCCACTTGGAAGCACCGTGGCCCTACTCTGTGTGCTCTTATTGCTGAGCAGGGTAAGCCGAGGTGATCGACAAGGCCGTTACCGGAGCCACCTGTAATTAAGAGATCCTCTGATCCCCCTCACTGCGTTAGATCCGGCTCTACGACCGGCTAAAGTGGGCCTCAGGCCGAGATGGTGCCTGTCCTTGGGCGCAATGAGGTAGGAGTGATCCGATTTCCTCCTGAGGTCCCCCGCTGACACTCAGAGCCTAAATACTCCTTAGGTGTATTAACATCCCATTCAGCTGGGTTTTACATGTTAATTACGCCGACCTGACTCCGGAGCTCTATAATCCTGCGTCCATCTTGGTCGCCAGCTAGCTCCGCCCCCGCAGGCTCCCTTTTTTGAGTCTATACATATGTGCTCTTGTTTTGGAAAATTTTGTTTCTTTTAGCAATTTTTTTCTGCTAGAAGAGTTTCTGAGTTGTCTGTTCTCTCTTGTGTCCAATCTTATCTTGTTTTGTTTTTTTCATCAGGATTAGGCAGTTTTAAAGACTAAATTAGATTTTTTGCCTAAAGTAGTGTCTTTAGACAATGTAAGATTAAAAGAGCTGTTCCTTCTTTATGACCTAAAATTTATATGGTAAAGCTTCTCCTTAATTTGGATGTTGGCAGTGCTTTGTAGTTTTTTCTGCTAGCTACATAGGATTTCAGTTAATCCTCTAGTCTGTTTTTTTTATTTCATTTTTTCTGATTCTAGAAAAGGACAGAATAGCTATAGCTAAATATGTATATTTATAATAAACACAATAATATTCTAAGATAGGGATGGCGAACTGATAGCACATGGGCTATATGCGGCCCTCTGCACTAGTTTATGTGGCCCACGGGAAAAACAGGACTAAGAATGTGTGCCATAGTTTTTTATGACACAGAAAAGGGGGGAACTAAAAGTGTGTGCTTTTGGTGGTCACAACTTAAAATTGCACTGGAGGGGAGAACATCAGAAAAAAAGGATACATTGCAACCTGTACCACTGGTCTTTTTTAAGAACTATGTTGTTTGTTTTTAAAAGCCATGACTTTATATGTGTATACAGGTAACCCTCGGTTTACAACGGTTCAATTTGCACCGTTTCAGAATAACAACCTTTTTTTTCAGTCATGTGACTGCTATTGAAAAGCATTGAGAAGTAGTGCATTGATTAAAATAGCCAGAAGGTGGAGCTGTTCGCTTGTGTTGCAGCAAAGATATGCAAGCCAAGCAAGCTAAAATAAATCAGTATAACTAGACCTGAGCTATCGAGCAGCTTTCATAGGAACAAGATCTTCCTGTCTATAAATCAGTCCAGATTGGAATGCATAGAAAGAATTGAAGAAAAGAAAACAAAAGAAGACACAGAGCGCATCCCACTCTAAGTGTAACACCATATTTAATGGAACAGAAATCAAAGTGTAAAAAACACACGTACAAAATAAACAGAATAAAAAAGCACTATCACCAAGTCCGGGTCCTTTGCATCTGACGCTTGTGGGTGTGTTCTCCGTCACCCCGTCGGCTGTGTCCTCTGAAGAGCTTCCGGAAAGCCATGAGGGGACTCGCCGTATCGGGGGATACTCAACAGACAGCACCAGAGTTAGAATGTCCCGGATGAGGAGTTAGTGCGGCCTCAACGCGTTTCTTCAGGCTGCGACCTGACTTTTTCAAGAGGAGGTATGGCACTGCATAGTTGTAGATCCGTTTTAAAAGATCCGGGTCAGGCGCGCCTCCTGGGAAGATAATTTAATTGGCTAAAAGTTCGTCAATGACCTGGAAGCGAGGTTGCACATTCCTCTGACACCAGTCTGGTCTTTTTTTGTGCGTATAGCATCTACTAAATCAAATACATTTATAAAATACATTACTAGTACTCATTCATATGATCAATTATAAACATAAAACCTAACAGTTTAAAATTAGTTAATAACAAATAAAAAACTTACTCATTTGATTCAAAATAATAAAAAGCGAGCATTATTTACAATCTACTTAATGAAATATTAGCAAAAGATTCTTTAATATTTTTAACATGTTAATATCATAATATTAAAACCTCCTTGAATTTGTCCTCATTACTGGGGTATATTTATACTGAGGACTGGCAGTCTACCCACAAAATAAATTTAAATTTTCAATAAATACTTTACTATATGCCTGTAAAAGGCAATAAATGTGAATATAAAAAGATAAATGTAAATTACATACTGAAATAGGAACAATCTAGATATAAAATTAATAATATCTTAGAATATTTAACTTAAACAAATTAAATATGAAGGGGATGACTCAGAAAGCAACTTCATTCTATATCGGAGGAATATTACATAAAGGCTTGTAAATCTAAATCGATGTTTAAACCTTTAACACAGGAAGTGTTTAGGCTTTGGAGTTCGTGAATCCAATAAGTTTCACGTTGGCGAAGACTCCGAAGCCTATTATTACATTCTGTAGGGGCAATCCAATCTAACACCATAATCCTTAATCCTGAATTATTGGCATTATGTTGGTTTAGAAAATGATAGGGGACACTGTGGTTGTCTATTTTGTTCTTAATATTATTCAGATGTTCACTAAACCTGTTCTTTATGATTCGTTTAGTACGCCCTACATAAACACAATTACATTCGCACATAAGCAAATATATTACAAAGGAAGATTTGCAGGAAAATTTGTGTTGCACTTTATATGATTTTAGACCCTTTGCATCTTTAAAGGTATCACCCTTGATGATACGATTGCACATATTGCAATTTGTCATACCACAAGGCCAGGTACCATTAGTTCTACTTAACCAATGTTTGTTATCAGTAGGTATCGATTTTGGTGTTCCTTTGAATTTAGAAGGTGCTAATATGTTTTTGAGATCCTTGTTTTTCCTGAAAGCCACAGTTGGTCTATCAGGTGAGACCCTACTTAATAAAAGGTCTAGGGTGAGAACTTTCTAGTGCTTTTTCAGGATATTTTCTATCTCCCTACTCCCTTGACTGTATGTGGTGATAAATCTTATGTTCTCCTTGTACTCCAAATCCTGCTGTCTAACCTTTTTGGGTTTGTTATGTGTATCTAACATAGACACCCTATCCATATTCATCACTTTATTTTTGACCTCCGCAAGAAGTGCTGGATCGTAACCCTTTTCAAGGAACCTCTTATCTAAAATTGCAGATTCTGTTCGAAAATCATCCAAATGAGTACAATTTCTGCGTATACGCTGATACTGCCCTAATGGAATATTCTGTTTCCATCTGGGCAAGTGTCCACTGTCAGCCCTGAGATAGCCGTTTTTATCAGTGGGTTTCCTATAGTTATTATTATTTTGTTTTCTAGCCTTCCTTACGATCAGGAACACAGCCCTGTATCTTTCACTGGAGCTGCACCCACTCGCCATATTGAACCTTGGGAAGTATTTTTACTCCTTACAATCTTGTTTTCTACCTCAACCTGCATTGTCATTTTTTTTTATTTTTTTTTTCCATTTTCAACGTATATGGACATTTATATTGTATTGTGAGTTATGGACCAGTGCATTATGTGTTCTTTTTAATTTTAAATTAAATTCTTAAACCTAAGTACAGAGCAGTTACAACAGCTGAAATATATACACTCTGATATACTCAAATTTTATTGGTTTATATATCTTGTCAGTTTTGGGGTTAAATACGAATCAATAGATCCCCCTAAGATTATAAGTGGAATTTAGTTTCTTTCTGGGAAGCGCAGTTTTTTTGTCTATTTCTTTCTTTGTGCGCATAGAAAGAATTGTTTGCAGAAAAATGCAAGTAAAGTGTGTGTTGTGTGATTATTGTATTAGGTTTATAATATTTTGAGAGGGGCCTCGAACCTAACTCTCTCACTTCCCATTGACTTACATTATAAACTGGGTTTCAATTTACAACGGTTTCAATTTACAACCATTCCTTCTGGAACCTAACCTCAGTGTAAACTGAGGGCTACCTGTATTTAAAAATATTGATCTACTGCCCCATCACTGTTCTAAGCTACTTAGGGCTAGATTAAAAGTGAGGCGCAAACTGTTTTGCGCAATCGATATCGTCTTTTCGCGAGCCTTTTTCATTGCACTGAAATTACAAGTTGAGCGAAATCGCGATTGCGCTAGTGCAATCACCATTTACGCTTCAATCCTTACCGCAATCTCAGAGCTGTGTTTAACTGTTTTACGAAACAAAAAAGTTGCATAAAACACATTTACACTTATATTAACACTGTCTAAAAAAAATATTTTTAAAAATATTGCACAAAAAAGTTATAAGTGCTCAAAGATATGAGATTGCGGGTGTTAGAGAAAAAAAAAGCAGGCAGAGTACTTTAACATAGAGATACATACACATACATTGCTAAAGATGTATTTGTATGTATATATATATATGTATATATATATATATATATATATATATATATATATATATATATACATACATACATGTGTGTACATATGTATATTGACAGACATATAAACACATATATGTCTATACATGTGTACATATATATTTAAGTGCATTGGAGCCCTTTGCCATTAAGTAGATGAAAAGATGTATAAAAAAAAATATGCAAGTCATATTTAAAAAAGATTTTTACTGTATTTACTGTACATATTTCACACTTGCTAATGAAAATATGCTATGTTGTTTGTGCGATGGGTGTTTGTCAACAAATTTTTTTCTTCGTTGACTTCTATGGGGAATGCAAAAATTTGATAGTGTTTGTGCAATCTCGGGTGTTATGTTTTTTTGTCTACTTTTTTTTTCCATTTATTTCTATGGGGGAATACATGCACGTGCACACGAAAACTTGAGTTAAGATTTTTCCGCTTTTTGGGTTCCCCAAGTACAGTAGTGTAGACTTTAATAGGACGTACAGTTAAGTGTTATAGTAACCAAACTATGAGAAATATCACACAGATATTTACCAGATATATTCCCTTAATAAAGTGTCACATTTATAATGAGAGATTATAAAGTATTACAGCTGCTTTCTATGGAATTACAAGAGTGAATGACAAAATGGAATGCCCGTAGACTTTAATGGCATGTAAAATTTAAAAGTGCTATAGCAACAAAACTATGAGACATATCAAGTAGATATGTTTCCCAGGTACTGTAGCATATTCTGAAAGTGAGATTACGTAGGATTACAGCTGCTTTCTACGGAATGAAAAGGGTGAATGACAAAATGGAATGCCCATAAATTTGAATGGAATGTATTATTGAATCAGAAGGATTAATAACAAAATTGAATAAGCATAGACGTTAAAGTGATGTAAAGTTAAAAGTGCTTTAGCACAAAAACTGTGAGACAAATCTCATAGAAATTTATTAGATATAGTCTCCTAAAACAGGAGCAGATTCTAAAATTGGGACTACGTGATATTATAATTTGTTTCTATGGAATGACAAGGGTGAATAATGAAATAGAATGGATATAGACTTGGGATGTAAAGGTAAAAGTGTTATAGTAACAAAACTATGAGACGTATCACATTGATAATTACCAGATATATTCCCCAAGTACAGTTGAAGATTTGGAGCGTGAGATTAAGTGGAATTATAGCTGCTCTCTATGGAATGACATGGGTGAATGACAAAATGGAATGCCCATAGACGTTAATGGGATGTAACGTTAAAAGTGCTATAGCAACAAAACTATGAGATATATAAAATAGATATTTACCAGATATGCTCCCCAAATACAGTAGCATATTCTGAAAGTGAGATTACGTGGGATCATAGCTGCTTTCTATGGAATGATAAGGGTAAATGGCAAAATGGAATGCACATAGACTTTAATAAAGTATTGGCTATATAAAAAGTCATGTAACAAGAAACAGCAGCATAAATTAACTTCCCATTGGGGGTGAAAGTAGGGTTGCCACCTCTGCCATGTTTTCCTGCACACTTATGAGTTACTCATGTTGCAGGGTGTGCAGGAAGGAACATGTATTATGTTTCTGGACAACTCTATTAATTTTCCTCCCTGCAGGAATATGGATAGAGCTGTCCAGAAACACAATACATGTTCCTTCCTGCAGCATGCGGCCCACCAGGTAAATTGTATGGTATCCTAGTGGGCCAGTATTGTGGGCCACATTTAGCCAGTGTGTATGCCGAAAATGGCCGCAGGCCAGTACTTTGAGATCCTTGCTTTAAAGTGAAGGTAAAGTTTGCAAGGTTCGATAATTTTAAATGTAAATAGCTATAAAATAAAGGGTACTTTAAGTCATCACTTTTGTTATTTCTAAATATTTACAGAGTTATCACCTTTTTTCTGTCCAATTCGAAGCGTTAGATAAACAGCCCGTTTTTTGGGGGGGTTTTTTGGCAGTCCGGTCACGTTCTTAAATTAGCCAATAGTACGTCTGGACGTTAGGCGGCCATCATTTGACGTCACAAACTTGCTTGCCGTTCTGCGCATGCGTTGGCATAACTTGCTCTCCCTTCCAAGCCGTGCTCGTTCAAGATTAGCGCATGCGCAATTCCTCCTTATAAGTGGAAATCTTGTGAAATCTTGACGCCTGCGCTTAAGGTAACAAATGATTTGAGTCACGCAGGCGCAATTAGAATGTACGGCGAGGTGTGCGCATGCGCAACTTGTCTGGCTATCGGGAACGCGCTTTTCCAGTACGTGTAGAGCGGGTGGGACCGCTCTGTACGTAATACAGTCAAAAACCCGGAAAAACATAGAGGGAGGAGCGAAGACCGGCCGAGAACATAGATAAAAAAAATGTTTGTTATACAATCATATATATACTAATATTTAAAAAAAAATAGCGATCTTACTATATAGTAGATGGGTAACATAATACAGCTTACAAAAACGGAAAACTTTACCTTCACTTTAAATACAATGAAAGGGACATGAAACCCAAATCTTTTCTTTCATGATTCAGATAGAGCATGCCATTTTAAATAACTTTACAACTTATTTCTATTATCTATTTTGTTTAGTTCTCTTTGTATCCTTTGTTGAAAAGTATACCTAGGTAGGCTTAGAAGCTGCTGATTGGTGGCTGCAAATATATATGCATCTTTTCATTGGCTCTCAGCTAACTCCCAGTAGTGCGTTGCTGCTCCTTCATCAAAGAATAAAAAGAGAATTAAGCAAATTAGATAATAGAAGTAAATTGGAAAGTTGTTTAAAATTATATGATCTTTATGTATCATGGAATGAAAAATGTGGGTTTAATTTCCCTTTAACTCTTATGAGCTGCTTGCCTGCATACATCGGGGGGGGCGCACGGACGCACGCGCGTGCACGGAGGGTGGCGGGCGGGAGCGGGTGGGAACCGCTACACTACGGAAAATATTTTTAGTAAAAAATTCCCAAATCTTGTTTGTGCAAAAGCACAAAAAGAGATCGTGGAGGGGTGGGGGGTTGGTTTTGGGTGGGGGGAAGCTACACTACAGAAAAGTTTAAAAAATTAAAAAAAAAAACATTTTTTCTTCTAAACTGGGTACTGGCAGACAGCTGCCAGTACCCAAGATGGCGCCCATTAAGTTAGAGTGGGAGGGTTATAGAGCTGTTTGGGGGAGAACAGTGAGGTTGGGGGCTAAGGGGGGATCGTACACAGCAGCATATGTAAATATGCTTTTAAAAAAAAAACAACAACAAACAAATATAGCTTTTATTTTAGTACTGGCAGACTTTCTGCCAGTACTTAAAATGGCGGTGACAATTGTGGGGTGGGGGAGGTAAGAAAGCTGTTTGGGAGGGATCAGGGGGTCTGATGTTTCAGGTGGGAGGCTGAGTTCTACACTAAATCTAATATTAACCCTGCAAGCTCCCTACAAGCTACCTAATTAACTCCTTCACTGCTAGCCATAATACACGTGTGATGCGCAGCGGCATTTAGCGGCCTTCTAAATACCAAAAACCAACGCCAAAGCCATATATGTCTGCTATTTCTGAACAAAGGGGATCCCAGAGAAGCATTTACAACCATTTGTGCCATAACTGCACAAGCTGTTTGTAAATTATTTCAGTGAGAAACCTAAAATTGTGAAAAATGTAACGTTTTTTTTAATTTGATCGCATTTGGCGGTGAAATGGTGGCATGAAATATACCAAAATGGGCCTAGATCAATACTTGGGGTTATCTACTACACTACAATAAAGCTAAAATTACCCCAAAAAGCTCCCTACATGCTCCCTAATTAACCCCTTCACTGCTGGGCATAATACACATGTGGTGCGCAGTGGCATTTAGTGGCATTCTAATTACCAAAAAGCAACACCAAAGCCATATAAGTCTGCTATTTCTGAACAAAGGGGATCCCAGAGAAGAATTTACAACCATTTGTGCCATAATTGCACAAGCTGTTTGTAAATAATTTCAGTGAGAAACCTAAAGTTTGTGAAAAAATTTGTGAAAAAGTGAACAATTTATTTTTTTTGATCGCATTTGGCGGTGAAATGGTGGCATGAAATATACCAAAATGGGCCTAGATCAATACTTTGGGTTGTCTACTAAAAAAAAAATATATACATGTCAATGGATATTCAGAGATTCCTGAAAGATATCAGTGTTCTAATGTAACTAGCGCTAATTTTGAAAAAAAAAAATGGTTTGGAAATAGCAAAGTGCTACTTGTATTTATGGCCCTATAACTTGCAAAAAAAGCAAAGAACATGTAAACATTGGGTATTTCTAAACTCAGGACAAAATTTAGAAACTATTTAGCATAGGTGTTTTTTGGTGGTTGTAGATATGTAACAGATTTTGGGGGTCAAAGTTAGAAAAAGTGGTTTTTTTTTCAATTTTTCCTCATATTTTATAATTTTTTTTATAGTAAATTATAAGATATGATGAAAATAATGGTATCTTTAGAAAGTCCATTTAATGGCGAGAAAAATGGTATATAATATGTGTGGGTACAGTAAATGAGTAAGAGGAAAATTACAGCTAAACACAAACACCGCAAAAATTTAAAAATAGCCTTGGTCCCAAACGGACAGAAAATGGAAAAGTGCTGTGGTCATTAAGGGGTTAAGCAACTTTCTAATTTACTCCTATTTTAAATTTTTCTTTGTTCTCTTGCTATCTTTATTTGAAAAACAAGGCATCTAAGCTTTTTTTTATTGGTTCAGAACTCTGGACAGCACTTTTCTATTGGTGGATGAATTTATCCACCAATCAGCAAGAACAACCCAGGTTGTTCACCAAAAATGGGCCGGCATCTAAACTTACATTCCTGCATTTCAAATAAAGATACCAAGAGAATGAAGAAAATTTGATAATAGGAGTAAATTAGAAAGTTGCTTAAAATTTCATGCTCAATCTGAATCACGAAAGAAAAAAATTGGGCTCAGTGTCCCTTTAATTTTCAATTCTGCAATGGAAGTACTTTAAAGTTTATAACATTACCTCCGTTCCTTTAATTACAATGGACTTGGCAACTGTGGACAGTGAGTGTATATTTTCCAGTTCTATAATCGGGGAAAGGGGCAGTGAGTGTATAACCTAGATAGATTCCCATGATGCAACGGGACTGTGATATATCAAAATGTATTAAAGAAAAATTTATATATGTTTCTCAACTTTATAGGATGACACTAGAGTACTTATATTAGAAAGGCAAACATACCTAAGTTGTATACCATCTTATCAGAAATTAGTAATACTGTACATTTATAACCCTCGATTAAAAAACAAACAAAAAAACAGTTTAATCAACACCACATCGGTGTTTCGCTTCTAAAATACAACCTAGAAACGTTTGTTCAACCCGAGAATTACACATTCACGAATGCGGAACTAAATGACTTAATCAATGTAGCCGGGGAAGTTTGTAACGGGGCACCAGGTCAATGTTTGCTTTGATCACGTGATCCAGGTGAGCGAAGTGAAATTTGACAGCAGGAAAAAAAGGACATCTGATATAAGTAATATGTACGTATCTGTATGTGTTTGTGTGTGACGTTTTGTATATGACATTGCTTATTGTTTTCGTATTCATATTTTAGTGGCGGGCCTGGCGGCCTCATGTGTCAGTTTATTTTACTTAATAGATTACATTGTATTGTTACATACACAGCAAGATTTATATATTTGTAATTCATACACCGACACTACTCACGAGTTGAACAAAAACAGTTGTATGCGGTAGCTATATTTTATAACAAGCACACGAAAAACTTCACTATGAACAGTGCTGAACCACGTCTATATCAGTGCTGCTATTTAAAGTTTAACGTAAATAGATCATAAAGTTGTATTGCTAAACTTTAAATGCTACATGCAGCTTTATTTTTTAGAATATATAGAGATTATACCCGTTTACAGTGTATATGAATTCCAGAGAGAAACCATTTAACATTACCCTTGTGCTTCCCCTGCTGGCTACTCCCTGCATTTTCGTTCTTTTTGTAAGTTATACGCTTGCATATTATAGGGATAGAAATATAATGGTACCAGTGTTCTCTGAAGTTAAAGGGGAAGAAAAACACAACATTTTCTTTCATGATTTGGATAGAACATACTATTTTTTTAAACAGCTTTCCAATTTAGTTTTATTATCACATTTGCTTCATCATCTTATTTTAGGGGTACTCAATTCACAATTAAACTTTCATGAAATGAGATAGGAGCATGCAATTTTAAACAACTTTCCAATTTGCTTCCAATAACAAAATGTGCACAGTCTTTATATTTACACTTTTTGAGTCACTAGCTCCTACTGAGCATATGCAAAAAGTCACAGAATGTATGCATTTTATTGGCTGATGGCTGTCAATTGATGCAGTAGGAAATAGACATAACTTTGAAATTTGTCAGAATTTTTTTTTGTTATCATGCATTTGTTGATTATTGCAAATCTACTGTATTTACTGGTCCTCTGATGCTGAAGGAACAGCATTGCACTACTGGCAGCTAGCTCAACACACCTAGTTAGCCAATCACAAGAAACAAATATGTGCAGGCACCAATCGGCAGCTAGCTCCCACTAGTGTAGGATATATGCATATACTTTTTCAACAAGGGATACCAAGAGAACGAAACACATTTGAAAATAGAAGTGAATTTAAGTGCCTTAAAATTACATGCTCTATCTGAATCATCCAAGTTTAATTATATATATATATATATATATATATATATATATATATATATATATATATATATATATATATATATATATATATAGGTAGCCCTCAGTTTACGCCGGGGTTAGGTTCCAGAAGGAATTGTTGTAAATCGAAACCTTTGTAAATTGAAACCCAGTTTACAATGTAAGTCAATGGGAAGTGAGGGAGATAGGTTCCTGGCCCCTCTCAAAATTGTCATAAGTAACACCTAATACATTTATTTTTAAAGCTTTTAAATGAAGACTTTAAATGCTAAACAGCATTATAAACCTCATAAAATAATCACACAACACAGAATATATAATTAAACTAAGTTAAATGAACAAAAACATTTGCTAAACAGCATTATAAACCTAATAAAATAATCACGCAACACAGACTTCACTTGCATTTTTCTGCAAACAGTTCTTTCTATTCATTCCAATCTGGACTGATTTATAGACAGGAAGATCTTGTTCCTTTGAAATCTGCTTGATAGCTCAGGTCTGGTTAAACTGATTAATTTCAGCTTGCTTGGCTTTGCTGCAACACAAGCGGACAGCTCCACCTACTGGCTATTTTAATAAATGCACTGCTTCTCAATTCTTTTCAATAGCAGTCACAGGACTGGAAAAAAAAGGTTGTTATTCTGAAACGGTGTAAATTGAATCGTTGTAAAACGAGGGCCACCTGTGTATATATATATATATATATATATATATATATATATTCATTCTGATATATCATTTGTTAATTCAACATTGCAGTGGTTAATTTGTAACATTAACAGTAAAAAAACAAAAAAACACAAAGTAGCGCTACCTTTTAACAATGGCAACAATTAACCAATAAATCATGCAAGTACCTAAAAAAACACACAGATATAGTGAGAAATCACCACTGTTGCCAACACTAACCCCCAAATATGTTTTAAATGTGCGTGGTACTAAAATCCTCCAGTAGTCTTGGAGTCAATGAACACATTCATTATTCCCCAAAATTGGGTGAAATGTAAAGAAGTTACAAACGCTTTGGTTTCTTTATTCCAGACCAAACATTTCAATAGGTTGTATTTAAATCAGAGTTGTAGCAAGGCAGTTTCTTCAAATAAAGTCACAGTTAAACGTGTGCAAACACTGAGAAAAAAAACAAAGAAGCGCACCTACGACTCATGTTAAAAATATAATATTTATTTCAGAGAGACCCCTATATTAGGCAGACACTCACAAGATATATTAGCAATTCGAGCGTGTAAAGTGTGTTTTCAGTAGCAAACTCCTGTGTACCGTATATGTCCCAGAAGTCAGGAAGATCGTTCAATCCTGTCATCGACTGCTGCTGTCCACCAGTGACTTCGGTTAAAGGAACAGTAAAGTCATAATTAGACATTCATGATTTAGACAGAGCATACAATTTTAAACAACTTTCCAGTTTATTCTTTTATTTAATAAATGTTTATCTAGGAAAGTTCAGGAGCAGCAAAGAACCTAGGTTCTAGCTGTTGATTGGTGGCTGCATATATATACTGATTGTCATTGGCTCACCCATGTGTTCAGTTTGAAACCAGTAGTGCATTGCTGCCCCTTCAACAAATGATACCAAGAGAATGAAGCAAATTAGATAATACAAGTAAGCTTGAAAGTTGTTTAAAATTGTACGTTCTAACTAAATCATGAAAGAAAATTTTGGTTTTAATGTCCCTTAATGTTGTAATCCTTTGGGACCTCCGGTAATCTCACGGTTTTCATGCAACTCATAAAATTGCCACAAAAAAAAAAAAAGTTTTGCCAGGCTTCCAAACATAAGTTCATATGTAAGGCTGTGGAGCTAAACTCTATGTGTTTCTCTCCGTCACAGTGGAGCTTTCTCAAGTGGATGATGCAGCAATACAGAGATTTCCTTTTTTATGTGTCTCCAGCCTACATCACATGACCACCGTGCATCCCCCAATAGCTCAACAAATGAAGTATAACTTTCAATGGGTCACAGACAAGAGCTGCATTTAAAATATATGCAATTTATGCCAGTATATAAACAATAGCTAATTATTAATATGGGATATGTGTCTGTAAATCCTGGGATTTCAAAATCCCTATTTCGAGACACATATCCTAATGTCTAACTCAGGCCATAAATGCTCATTGAAAGGATGTACACCTCGGAGTCATAAGGACTGAAATATACGCTGTTACTGGATGTTAATTCCTCCATATCAACTAAATTCAGATCAAATATCAACCACTTAAGGGATAAACGCCTCCTTAATGTCCAGATCTATATTTAACCCTTTAGGGTGCAGGGATTCAATTTCTCTAATCCAGAAAGTCTCCCTTTGCTTTAAACGTAGTAGTCTATTTGTGTCCCAAATATTCGGTGCTACTGACTCTACTATCTTAATTTCTAAACCTTCTGGTTCACTGTGATGTTGTGCCCTAAAATTGTCTGACAAACTGTGTTTATCAAAAGATTTGCATATAAGATGCTCATATACACTGTACCCTTATTTTATGTTTGGTTCTTCCAAGGTGGATTAAATCGCATCTACACTTAATTTCATAAACAACATATTTACTGTCACATGTGCACCTGTCTTCCAACGTGAACTGTTTGGTGCCATTAAAGTTGGTAGAATAAGCATTATTCCTATTTTAATCAATGTAGGGACATAGACAACACTGCTTTTTCTTAAATTTAAAAAGTCCCGATTTCTTTCTTTACCAAATAGATGGTGGCCTTTCCGTTTTAGATCTGAGTTTAGTTGGAGCTAAAGTGTTTTTTAGAGGCTTTTTTCCCCCTGAAAATCACGTCTGGTTTATCAACAATGCGTTCCTTAAGATGAATTTTAAAATCTTCCAATGTCTCTGGAAGATTTGGCGTATATTTTGGTGTTTCACATTATGGGCAAGATTACAAGTGGAGCGCTAAATATCACTTTCAAGAAAGTGATATTTGCGCGCCACTGTGTAATACTAATGCACGCTAATGTGCGCTAGTATTAGAAGTTAACAGCAATGTGAGCTCGCGTTTGCATTGCTGGGAAGCATTGCGCTCAGGAGAGTATGCTTCCATAGGCCCCAATGAGAGCTTCGTTCTGATGCCGTCAGAGACATTTGTAAATATATATGTATATGCTCAAATACATATATATTTATGTGTTAATATGCGTATAAGAAGGTAACTTAGCGCTCCACTTGTAATCTAGCCCTATATGCTATATGTAGAGATAAACTTGGGCTTCCATCTTTGATTCTATCAGATTTTCTATTTTGTTTTACTCTAAGTAAATCTGCTCGGCTTCTCGGAATCACCTTCTGTATGGTTTCATTAAATTCATTCTTATCATGCCCGTTTGTAATAAATCTATCCTTCAATAAAACCACTTCTCTCTGAAAGTCCTCATCTCTAGTGCATTTTCTTTTAATTCGCTGGATTAGGCCAAATAGTATATTTTTGGTCAAATGGCTGCTATCTGCTCTGAGAAAACTATTCCTATCTGTACTTTTTCTTTAATTCTTTACAGCTACTTTATTATCTATCAAATTATGGTAAAATGCTAAATCTAAAAATTCTATTGATGTAGGAGAAGAGTTCATAGTGAATTTTAAATTATAATCGTTCTGATTAATGTATTCAACAAATTCTTCAATTTTTTTTCGGTTTCTCCCTTCCAAATTATATCATCAATATAGTGATGATAAGTGAACAGGGTATTCCTGAAAGGATTATTGTACCAAATGTGTTGTTTTTCAAGAGGCATATACAAATTAGCATAGGATGAGGCAAGTGTGGTCCCCATCGCTGGGCCTCTTATTTGATTGTAAAATATTTTTTCTTAGAGAAAATAGTTACGTTTTAAGTTAAAGCGCATTCCTTCTATTAAAAATGTGATCTGGATATCACTTAGGTCGGAATTTGAGTTCTTGCTTTACCGCTGCTAACTCTTTAGTATGGGGGATGCTTGTATACAACCCAGTTACTTCACAAGTAATCCATCTAAAATAATGTTTCCAATCTATCTCCTCAAATAAGCTGTTGTCTTCACCACTAACGGTTGTAAATAATGATCAATATACTTAGAGAGATTATCGCATAGGGACCCAATCACAGAGACAATAGCTCTTCCAGGGGGATTAACTTGGGTCCTTATGGATTTTAGATAGATGATAGAAACGCACTATCTTGGGAAATGGTTCATAAACAAAATTGAATTCAGAAGTATTTAGAATTCCATTCTTTTTAGCCAAACTAAGGAACTCAGAGTTCCTTTTTGTAAATTATGGTTGAATGAAATGTTAGTTTGATAGGTTTCCAAGTCATCAAGCAATCTAAATTCTTCGGAAGGTAATCTGATTTATTTTGAATCACCAATATTCCACCCTTGTCAACTGCTCTAAACATTATATTTGTGTGTTTAGTCAAGTTTTTAACGCTGTTCTTTCATCTGGGCTAAGATTGTTCTTAAAATTTAAATTGTTAATGTTTATTTCTTGAAAGAGTTTTTCCAAATTTTTGCAAACCAGTTTATTGAACAGTGAGATAAATTCCTATTGTTCAGTGACTGGGTAGAAGATAGAGAGCCTTTTCAGATTACAGGGTTGGATATATTTACATTCTGCATATAAGCTGATATTAGACAGATTTAAATTAGAATCTGCGCTAGACCATTCAGATAGAGTATAATCATTTGTTCTGCTCTCTTGTCCTAGTTCTTTAAGAAATAATTCAGTCTCCTCATCTCCACCCGTTATGTTTGGAAGCCGGGCCTTATTTTTTTGTGTGGAAGTTTAAATGTAATTTTATAAATTGCATGCAAAGCGTGAGATTACCAGAGGTCCCAAAGGATTACAACATTAACTGAAGCTATTGGTGTAAAAAAGCGGACCACAGCAGTCGGTAACGGAATTGGAACAATCTTCCTGACTTCTTGGACAAATACGGTACACAGGTTTTTGCTCCTGGAAACACACTTTACATTCTTGAATTGATAATATATCTTGTAAATGTCTGCCTAATACAGGGGCCTCTCTGAAATAAATCTTATACTTTTAACGTGAGTCATAGGTGTGCTTCCTTTTTTTATTTCATAACTTGTAACATTACTTGTGTTTATATATATCTATATATATATATATATATATATATATATATATATATATATGTGTGTATGTATGTATGTGTGTGTGTGTGTGTGTGTATATATATATATATATATATATATATATATATATAATCTGGACAAGGATAAGCACTCACTGGATTTAAGCACAACAAATTATTTATTCGGCAGTGACGTTTCGGGGCATTCACCCCTTCCTTTCTGTGATGTAAAAAATAATAATTTCAGAACTTTTTCCACCTTTAATGTGACCTATAAACTGTACAATTCAATTGAAAAACAAACTGAAATCTTTTAGGTAAAGGGAAATAAAAATAAAAAAATAAAATAATATGGTTGCATAAGTGTGAACACCCTTTTATAACTGGGGATGTAGCTGTGTTCAGAATTAAGCAATCACATTCAAAATCATGTTAAAGGGACAGTCTAGTATAAATTAAACTTTCATTATTCAGATAGGACTTTTAATTTTAATCAACTTTCCAATTTACTTTTATCATCAAATTTGCTTTTTTCTCTTGGTATTCTTAGTTTAAACTAAACATAGGTAGGTTCATATGCTAATGTCTAAGCCTTTGAGGGCTGCCTCTTATCACCTGCTGTTTAAATCTCTTTTCAACACAAAGAGACAGAAAGTACACGTGGGCCATATAGATAACACTGTGTTCAGGCACAGGGGGTTATTTAAGATTTAGCACAACACAATGCTAAATGCAAGACAATAGATAATAAACAGTCACAGTCATGTGATCAGGGGGCTGGAAGAAGGTTCCTAGATACAAGGTAATCACAGAGGTAAAAAGTATATTAATATAACTGAGTTGGTTATGCAAAACTGGGGAATGGGTAATAAAGGGATTATCTATCTTTTAAAACAATAACAATTCTATGGTAGACTGTCCCTTTAAATAGGAGTCAGTACACACCTGTCATCATTTAAAGTGCCTCTGATTAACCCCAAATAAAGTTCAAATAAATGTTCTTGTAGGTCTTTCCTGACATTTTGTTAGTCGCATCCTACAGCAAAAGCCATGGTCCGCAGAGAGCTTCTAAAACATCAGAGGGATCTCATTGTTAAAAAGGTATCAGTCAGGAGAAGGGTACAAAAGAATTTCCAAGGCATTAGATATACCATGGAACACAGTGAAGACAGTCATCATCAAGTGAAGACAATATGGTGCAACAGTGACATTACCAAGAACTGGATGTCCCTCCAAAATTGATGAAAAGACGAGATGAAAACTGGTCTTCGTGGCTGCCAAGAGGCCTACAGCAACATTAAAGGAGCTGCAGGAATATCTGGCAAGTACTGGCTGTGTGGTACATGTGACAACAATCGCCCGTATTCTTCATATGTCTGGGCTATGGGGTAGAGTGGCAAGACAGAAGCCTTTTCTTACAAGAAAAAAATCCAAGCCCTGCTAAATTTTGCAAAAACACATCTGAAGTTTCCCAAAAGCATGTTGCAAAAGGTGTTATGGTCTGATGAAACCAAAGTTGAACTTTTTGGCCATAATTCCAAAAGATATGTTTGGCGCAAAAACAACACTGCATATCACCAAAAGAACACCATACCCACAGTGAAGCATGGTGGTGTCAGCATCATGCTTTGGGGCTGTTTTTCTTCAGCTGGAACTGGGGCCTTAGTCAAGGTAGAGGGAATAATGAACAGTTCCAAATACCAGTCAATATTGGCACAAAACATTCAGGCTTCTCCTAGAAAGCTGAACATGAAGAGGAACTTCATCTTTCAGCATGACAACGACCCAAAGCATACATCCAAATCAACAAAGGAATGGCTTAACTCGAAGGAGATTAAAGTTTTGGGATGGCCCAGCCAGAACCCAGACCTGAATCCAATTCAAAATCTGTGGGGTGATCTGAAGAGGGCTGTGCACAGGAGATGCCCTCGCATTCTGACAGATTTAGAGTGTTTTTGCAAAGAAGAGTGGGCAAATCTTGCCAAGTCAAGATGTGCCATGCTGAAAAACTCATACCCAAAAAGACTGAGTGCTGTAATAAAATCAAAAGGTGCTTCAATAAAGTATTAGTTTAAGGGTGTTCACACTTATGCAACCATATTATTTTAGTTTTTTATTTTTATTTTCCTTTACCTAAAAGATTTCAGTTTGTTTTTCAATTGAGTTGTACAGTTTATAGGTCACATTAAAGGGGGGCAAAGTTCTGAAATGATTTATATTTGTCTCATTTTTTTACATCACAGAAACCTGACATTTTAACAGGGGTGTGTAGACTTTTTATATCCACTGTATATGTGTGTATATATATATATATATATATATATATATATATATATATATATATATATATATATATATATATATATATATATATATATATATGTATAATTTGTATTTTTTATTTTTTTTGGAGTAGCCATGTTAGTTCAGTGATTTAAATACCAAAATAACTTTTTTATTGGACTAACTATACATTTTTAGAAGAAGACATGCTTTCATAAAAGAATTCCTTCCTTTCTCAAGTATTGCTTCAGACTTGAGAAAGGAAGGTATTCTTCCAAAAGCTTGTCTACTTATAAAAATGTATAGTTAGTCCAATAAAAGTGTGTGTGTGTGTATGTGTATATATATATATATATATATATATATATATATATATATATATATATATATATATATAAAAATGTATGTGTATATGTGTGTATATATAAATCATTTATGCTAGTTTTTTTGCCAACTCGTTGATTTAAAGAGACATGAAGTACATGTTTTTTTGTTTCATGATATAGATAGAACACGTCATTTTAAATAACTTTCAAATGTATTTCTATAATCAAATTTGTTTTGAATCTTTGTAACCTTTGTTGAAAAAAGTATACCTAGGTAGGCTCAGAAGCTGATGATTGGTGGCTAAACATATATGCCTCTTGTCATTGGCTTTCAGCTATCTCCCAGTAATGCATTACTGCTACTTCAACAAAGGATACAAAGAGAATGAAAGAAATTAAATAATAGAAATACATTGGAAAGTTGTTTAACCCTTTGAGTGCTAATGACGGCTCTGAGCCGTCACAGAGTTTCTCACTCTGGTGCTAATGACGGCTCAGAGCCGTCATGAGCACTCTCCCACCTTGAGGGATATCTGGGGGCTCCTAACCGCTCCTACCCGGCGATCATGCCTGTAGAGTGACGGGCATCATCGGGGCTTCACGTGATGCGTGGTGACGTCACGCAACTTTATTTATACTTAACAATGTTAAGTATAGGAGGAGGGGGGCATGCTGCTGTATCTCAGGCATCTAAGCAGCTACAGACCCCCCAAGACTCTCTGTTGGAAAGGTAATCGCCTAACCTTTCAAGCAGTGTAAGTCTTGGGGGTCTGTGTAAAAAAAAAAAGTTAAACTTTTTTTTTCTTCAAAAATTAAAAAAATAAAAAAAACGTAGAAAATATTAACACCCAGGTGGGAAAGTGCTTAGCACTCAAAAGGTTAAAATTGTTTCCTCTATCTGTACATGTAAAAAACATTTTGGGTTTCATGTCCCTTTAACAATAAGATGCTGATGTTAACCATAATTTTTAGAACACTACTATCCTCATCTTTGTCTAGATTACCATGGCTGAAAGTCAAGAACACGTAGCAGACCTCCCCACTATGATCGAGACTGTACAAATCTGCAAAGATACTCGCACACAGCAGTCTCGTCGCCTGTGCAAATTTTTTTCCCAAGGACAATACTGCCAGTTTGGAAAGAGATGCAGGTTTCTTCACCAATACATAGACAATCCTTCAAGCTACAGAAGTCATAACCCAACAATTTCAGTTGTAAATCATAAGCAGGGCAACATCACAGATATATCCGCATCTTCCAGTACAAGAGAGGTAGATTCAGGGCTAGAGAAAAAGCAATCGCAACCTCAACAGCAGAAATACCAATACCGTCCCAGAAAATTGTGCCGTTACTTTTTAGCCGGTTACTGTGCATTGGAGAGAAATTGCAGGTTTTGGCATGGTTCAACGGATCCACCTCTGAATGATGACAATCTTCCAAATAAGAAGCAGCCTGAAAAAAAAATGGAAGGTAGAAGTCAGGAGATACGTCCTTGTTTTGTCCCAGAAGAGATCAAAATTTCTGATATAACACCAGAAATCACAAGACAGCTGAGAGAGAAAGAAATTACCAAACTGATGAAAAGGATTCCAAAGGATAAGCTTATTGTTCAGGAGAGAGAAGATAAAGAGGTTACATATTACAGATTTACTGTAGAGCCCACAGATCCAGACTGGGTAAGTTTGGGGGGAAATGTTGCTTCTTACATATGTCTTAAAAGTTATATTTTTAAGTCATGTGTTTGTACGTTTGGCATTCTTAAGGGCACATAATAGTCAAAAATGTTAAAGTGCATTTCAGTTTTGAACAGAAGCATTTTTGCAATATGTACATATGCTGTGCATATCGTATACACCCTAATACACATACTGTGCCAGCTTAGAGAACAAGCAGTGGCAAGTATTGTGTCAGTAATTATTTAGTTTGCATTGTACAAACCACCGCAGGTGTGTTGTTTGAATGCTGGTGCATAGGAACATTTTTGTTAATAGATATATAATGCAAAAATGCTTATATTAAAAAATGAAATGCACTCATGCATATTTCAGTCTTGACAATTATATTTTTTTAAGCATGTGCAAAGCACAAGCTAAACAGGACCCTCTGAGAGAAAGGAAAACAATTGGGTGGTTTCAATGAACAAAAACAGATCATACATTTAAAGGGATACTAAACCTAATTTTCTTTCTTTCATGATTCATGCAATTTTAAGCAATTATCAATTTTTCTTCGTTCTCTCGCTATCCTAATTTGAAAAAGCAGGAGGCACCAATCAGCAAGTGCTACCCAGTGTCTGAACCAAAAATGGGTTTATTGGTCCGGCTCCTAAGCTTAGATTCCTGCTTTTTCAAATAAAGATAGCGAGAGATTGAAGGTAGATGGTCTGATGCCTTTTACACAGTAGTATACATTACTTGCTACATTTTACTGTTATCTGGCACATTCCCTGTTGCAGACTTTACCTGGGACATTTTCACGCTTGGCATGTTCAATTTAGCTGAATCTGTATCTGGACATTAAAAAAAGGGCAAGCCCTATAAGTATGCAATACCTATGGCAAAATTATCCCCTGGTGGAAAAACTAAGATACATATTTAAAAGGTTTGTTGCAATAATTCAAATGATCATAACTGTATAAATTGAAGGGGGTACTGACAACATACAGTTTCATTTCTATCCTAGCAATGGCAGTATTCTGATGAAACTCTGATCATAGCATTTTAAAGTCTGTAAGAGAGGTCAGCCCTAGTCCACCATCTGGTTTTTCTTATCCCTGCTAATCACCAGGATCATAAACTAATTTTTGTATTTATGTCTCTATTAGCCTTTCGACCTGAAAGAAATTGAGATTCTGGTGGAGTTTCCTGTGGATTATCCCTTACAGGTATTTGTAATGTTGCTGTATCTGTAAACATTTCACTCTGATTAAAATAGCCAAACTGGTTCTTTAACATAATATAATCTTTCATCACTTAGTCTAATTATTTCATCATTAATTAGTGTAACAGATATGTTGAACATGCAGCCGCTATCCTTCTAAAATTGGGATTTAATTTCTACTTTAGGAATATGTTCCCCCAACGTAATATTTCACCAAAATCACACTGCTCCCTGCTTTGCAACAAATAAGTAAATAAGAATAGTTCAGTGTTAAACCCTTTTTCAGGTGCATAAACTTTACACTGTGTAAACAAATTTCTTTGTAACTTGGATTGTTTGGGGGCATATCCAGTGCCTAAAAAATGCTGAAAGTTTTTTTTTTTTTAGAAAATTGGTCAAGTATTTTTTTGAGTTAAGTCTAGAACTGAACATTGGGAACTTCAAGAAATGTGTTTCCATAATCAAGCAGCTGTACACAACCCTTACATCAACATGTGCAATGCTAAGCAGCAGCTGGCATGGTGTAAAACACACCGTCGCTGGACTCTGGAGCAGTGGAAATGTGTTCTCTTTAGTGATGGATCAGATTTCACTATCTGGCAGTTTGATGGAAGAATCTGGGTGTGGCGCATGCCAGGAAATTGCTACTTGCCAAAATGCATAGTGGCTACTGTAAAATTTGGTGGTGGAGGGATAATGGTCTGGGCCCTTTTTCAGGGTTTGGGCTTAGCCCCTTAATTCCAATGAAGGATCATCATAATGCTACAGGATACACGGATATTTAGGTGCTTCTAACTTTGTGGCAATAATTTGGGAAAAACCCTTCCCTGTTCCAGCATGGCTGTGCTCCTGTGCAGAAAGCAAGGTCAATGAAGACATGGGTTGACAAGTTTGGTGTGGAAGAACTTGAGTGGCCTGCACAGAGCCATGACCTCAACTCCACTGAACACCTTTAGGATGAATAGTAATGCCGATTAAGTCAGACCTTCTCGTGCAACATAAGTGACTGACCTCAGAAATGCTCTTTCAGCTAAATGGACACAAATTCCCACAGAAGGACTCCAATAACTTCTGGAAAGCCTTCAAAGAACAGTGGCAGCTGTTATAGCTGCATAGGGCGGCCAATTCTATATTAATGCTTATGTTTTTGGAATGGGATGTCCCACAAGCTCATATTGGTGTGATAGGTGCCCATATACGTTTGGCGTTATAGGGCCAGTTTACGAGTGGCGCGCTAACAGTTTATTGTGCCTGTTTGCATTAATTAAAAGTAGCAAATGTACAGTATATTACAAGTTATAAGTTTAAAGCCTACATTCTATCACCAGTATCCCAGCCCTGCAAGCAAGCTACTTTAAAGCCTACATTCTATCACCAGTGTCCCAGCCCTGCAAGCAAGCAACTTTAAAGCCTATATTCTATCACCAGTATCCCAGCCCTGCACGCACTAGCCCTACAATCCCCTTTCCACCTCCCACCCTGGTGCTTACCTTAATATATAAGCACCTCCTAACAGCAATTAGGTGCAGCTGTCACTAATAAACCAGGATAGAGACACTACTTCATACTCACAGACTCCGTACTGACACTTTACCATATTCTGTTACACTTTCCCAATCCTCATTTGCTCACTCACCACACATTTCACTTACTCTCAGTTTACACTGCCTTATATCAGACATATTTCTTTCATGTAATTGGCAAGAGTCCATGAGCTAGTCACGTATGGGATATACATTCCTACCAGGAGGGGCAAAGTTTCCCAAACCTCAAAATGCCTATAAATACACCCCTCACCACACCCACAATTCAGTTTTACAAACTTTGCCTCCCATGGAGGTGGTGAAGTAAGTTTGTGCTAGATTTCTACGTTGATATGCGCTTCGCAGCAGGCTGAAGTCCGGTTTTCCTCTCAGAGTGCAGTGAATGTCAGAGGGATGTGAAGAGAGTATTGCCTATTTGAATGCCATGGTCTTCCTCTAGGGGATCTATTTCATAGGTTCTCTGTTATCGGTCGTAGAGATTTCTTCTCCTACCTCCCTTTTCAGATCGAAGATATACTCTTATATACCATTACCTCTACTGATTCTCGTTTCAGTACTGGTTTGGCTATCTACTATATGTAGATGAGTGTCTTAGGGTAAGTAAGTCTTATTTTATTTATGACACTCTAAGCTATAGTTTGGCACTTTATATGTAAAGTTCTAAATATATGTTTTAATCTTATATTTGCCATGATTCAGGTCTATCAGTGTTCCTTCTTTCAGACTGTCAGTTTCATTTTTTGGGAAAATGCATATGAATTAAATTTTTTTCTTACCTTAAAATTTTCAATTGACTTTTTTCTTCTAAATTGCGGGCTGTTAGGCTCGCGGGTGCAGAAAATGCTAAAATTTATTGCGTCATATTTGGCGCGAGAATGACGTCATTTCCAGCGTCGTAGTTGACGCCGGAACTTTTCACGTAGTTGCGTCATTTTTGACTCGTGTTTGTTGCATACGTTTTTTGGTGCCAAAAAATATGGGCGTCATACTTGGCGCCAGTTTTTTTCACATTATTTCAGTCTCACTTTTAGTTGCTTCTGGTTTCTAGAGGCTTGTTTTGTTTTGCATTTTTTCCCATTCCTGAAACTGTCATTTAAGGAATTTGATAATTTTGCTTTATATGTTGTTTTTTCTATTACATATTGCAAGATGTCACTACCTGACCCTGGATCAGAATCTACTTCTGGAAAGACGCTGCCTGATGTTGGTTCTACCAAAGCTAAGTGCATTTGTTGTAAAGTTTTGGTAACTGTTCCTCCGGCTGTAGTTTGTGTTAGTTGTCATGATAAACTATCAAACGTGGATAATATTTCCATTAGTAATAATTCATTACCTGTTGTTGTTGTTCCTTCAACATCTAATGTTCAGGATGTTCCTGTTAATGTAAAAGAATTTGTTTCTAATTCTATTCGGAAGGCTCTGTCTGTTATACCTCCTTCTAGTAAACGTAAAAGCTCTTTTAAAACTTCTCATATTTCAGATGAATTTTTAAATGACCGCCATCTTTCTGACTTATCTATCTCTGATGAGGATCTATCTGGTTCAGAAGATTCTGCCTCAGATATTGACACTGATAAATCTTCATATTTGTTTAAGATGGAGTTCTTTACTGAAAGAAGTGTTGATTGCATTAGATATGGAGGAGTCTAGTCCTCTTGATATTAAAACTAATAAGCGTTTAAATTCGGTTTTTAAACCTCATGTAGTTATTCCAGAAGTTTTTCCAGTTCCTGATGCTATTTCAGAAGTAATTTCTAGGGAATGGAATAGTCTGGGTACTTCATTTACTCCTTCTCCAAGGTTTAAGAAATTGTACCCTTTGCCGTCTGATAGATTAGAGTTTTGGGAAAAAATCTCCAAAGTTGATGGGGCTATCTCTACTCTTGCTAAACGTACTACTATTCCTACGGCAGATAGTACTTCTTTTAAGGATCTTTTAGATAGGAAGCTTGAATCCTTTCTAAGGAAGGCTTATTTATGTTCAGGTAATCTTCTTAGACCTGCTATTTCTTTGGCTGATGTTGCTGCGGCTTCCACCTTCTGGTTGGAGGCTTTAGCGCAACAAGTGTCAGACCATAATGCTTATAGCATTGTTAAACTTCTTCAACATGCTGAAGGAACAGTTTCCGTTTGGAAACCTTCTCCAGTCTGGAATAAATCCAAGCCTTTTAGAAAATCAAAACCAGCTCCTAAGTCAGCATGAAGGTGCGGCCCTCATTCCAGCACAGCTGGTAGGGGGCAGGTTTACGTTTTTTCAAAGATGTTTGGATCAATTCGATTCAAAATCTTTGGATTCAGAACATTGTTTCTCAAGGGTACAGAATAGGTTTCAAGGTAAGACCGCCTGTGAGAAGAGTTTTTCTCTCACGCATTCCAGTAAACCCAGTAAAGGCTCAGGCGTTTCTGAAATGTGTTTCAGACCTGGAGTCAGCTGGGGTAATTGTGCCAGTTCCAGTTCTGGAACAGGGCCTGGGGTTTTATTCAAATCTGTTCATTGTACCAAAGAAAGAGAATTCTTTCAGACCAGTTCTGGATCTAAAAATATTGAATCGTTATGTAAGGATACCAACATTCAAAATGGTGACTATATAAGGACTATTCTGCCTTTTGTTTAGCAAGGGCATTATATGTCTACAATAGACTTACAGGATGCATATATTCATATTCCAATTCATCCGGACCACTATCAGTTCCTGAGATTCTCTTTTCTAGACAAGCATTTTCAGTTTGTTGCTCTTCCTTTTGGCCTAGCAACAGCTCCAAGGATCTTTTCAAAGGTTCTCGGTGCCCTTCTCTCTGTAATCAGAGAGCAGGGTATTGCGGTATTTCCTTATTTGGACGATATCTTGGTACTTGCTCAGTCTTTACATTCTGCAGAATCAAATTGTGTTGTTTCTTCAAAGACATGGTTGGAGGATCAATTTACCAAAGAGTTCCTTGATTCCTCAGACAAGGGTAACCTTTTTGGGTTTACAAATAGATTCAGTGTTCATGACTTTGTCTCTAAAAGAAAAGAGACGTCTGAAATTGGTTTCAGCTTGTCGAAACCTTCAGTCTCAATCATTCCCTTCGGTACCTTTGTGCATGGAAATTCTAGGTCTCATGACTGCTGCATCGTACGCGATCCCCTTTGCTCGTTTTCACATGAGAACTCTCCAGCTTTGTATGCTGAACCAATGGTGCAGGGATTATACACAGATATCACAATTAATATCCTTAAATCCCAATGTTCGATCTTCTCTGACTTGGTGGTTGGATCACCATCGTTTAGTTCAAGGGGCCTCCTTTGTTCGTCCAATCTGGACTGTGATCTCAACAGATGCGAGTCTTTCACGTTGGGGAGCTGTATGGGGATCTCTGACAGCGCAGGGGGTTTGGGAATCTCAGGAGGCGAGATTACCAATCAACATTTTTGGAACTCCGTGCGATTTTCAGAACTCTTCAGTTCTGGCCTCTTCTGAAGAGAGAATCGTTTATTTGCTTTCAAATGTCGCAACCGTTGCGTATGTCAATCATCAAGGTGGGTCTCACAGTCCTCAGGCTATGAAAGAAGTATCTCTGATACTTGTATGGGCGGAATCCAGCTCCTGTCTAATCTCTGCGGTTCACATTCCAGGTATAGACAATTGGGAAGCGGATTATCTCAGTCGCCAGACGTTACATCTGGGCGAATGGTCTCTTCACCCAGAGGTATTTCTTCAGATTGTTCAAATCTGGGGACTTCCAGAAATAGATCTGATGGCTTCTCATCTAAACAAGAAACTTCCCAGGTATCTGTCCAGATCCAGGGATCCTCAGGCGGAAGTGGTGGATGCGTTTTCACTTCCTTGGAATTATCAACCTGCTTATATCTTTCCGCCTCTAGTTCTTCTTCCTAAAGTTATTTCCAAAATCCTAATGGAGCCTTCGTTTGTACTGCTGGTGGCTCCAGCATGGCCACACAGGTTTTGGTATGCGGATCTCGTTCGGATGGCCAGTTGCCAACCTTGAACACTTCCGTTAAGGCCAGACCTTCTATCTCAAGGCCCTTTTTTCCATCAGGATCTCAAATCATTAAATTTGAAGGTATGGAGATTGAACGCTTAATACTTAGTCATAGAGGTTTCTCTGACTCCGTGATTAATACTATGTTACAGGCTTGTAAATCTGTGTCTAGAAAGATTTATTACAGAGTTTGGAAGACTTACATTTCTTGGTGTTCTTCTCATAGATTCTCTTGGCATTCTTTTAGAATTCCTAAAATTTTACAGTTTCTTCAGGATGGTTTGGATAAGGGTTTGTCTGCAAGTTCCTTGAAAGGACAAATCTCTGCTCTTTCTGTTCTGTTTCACAGAAAAATTGCAAATCTTCCTGATATTCATTGTTTTGTACAGGCTTTGGTTCATATCAAGTCTGTCATTAAGTCAATCTCTCCTCCTTGGAGTCTTAATTTGGTTTTGAGGGCTTTACAGGCTCCTCTGTTTGAGCCTATGCATTCTCTGGACATTAAATGACTTTCTTGGAAAGTTTTGTTCCTTTTGGCCATCTCTTCTCCTAGAAGAGTTTCTGAGTTATCTGCTCTTTCTTGTGAGTCTCCTTTTCTGATTTTTCATCAGGATAAGGCGGTTTGGCGAACTTCATTTAAATTTTTACCTAAAGTTGTGAATTCTAACAACATTAGTAGAGAAATTGTTGTCCCTTCATTGTGTCCTAATCCTAAGAATTCTCTGGAGAGATCTTTACATTCTTTAGATATAGTAAGAGCTTTGAAATATTATGTTGAAGCTACTAAAGATTTCAGAAAGACTTCTAGTCTATTTATCTTTTCTGGTTCTAGGAAAGGTCAGAAGGCTTCTGCCATTTCTTTGGCGTCTTGGTTAAAGCTTTTGATTCATCATGCTTATGTGGAGTCGGGTAAATCCCCTCCTCAGAGGATTATGGCTCATTCTACTAGGTCAGTTTCTACTTCCTGGGCTTTTAAGAATGAAGCTTCTGTTGATCAGATTTGCAAAGCAGCAACTTGGTCTTCTTTGCATACTTTTACTAAATTCTACAATTTTTATGTTTTTTTCTTCCTCAGAAGCAGTTTTTGGTAGAAAAGTACTTCAGGCAGCTGTTTCAGTTTGATTCTTCTGCTTATAATTTCAGTTTTTTTCATTATGAGATTAAAACTTTTTGATTTGGGTTGTGGATTGTTTTTTCAGCGGAATTGGCTGTCTTTATTTTATCCCTCCCTCTCTAGTGACTCTTGCATGGAAGTTCCACATCTTGGGTATCTGCTATTCCATACGTCACTAGCTCATGGACTCTTGCCAATTACATGAAAGAAAACATAATTTATATAAGAACTTACCTGATAAATTCATTTCTTTCATATTGGCAAGAGTCCATGAGGCCCACCCTTTTTTGTGGTGGTTATGATTTTTTTGTATAAAGCACAATTATTCCAATTCCTTGTTTGATGCTTTCGCTCCTTTCTTATCACCCCACTTCTTGGCTATTCGTTAAACTGAATTGTGGGTGTGGTGAGGGGTGTATTTATAGGCATTTTGAGGTTTGGGAAACTTTGCCCCTCCTGGTAGGAATGTATATCCCATACGTCACTAGCTCATGGACTCTTGCCAATATGAAACAAATTAATTTATCAGGTAAGTTCTTACATAAATTATGTTTTCCCTTCTCCCTTACCTTCTGTGCCATTCCCTCTCCTTTAGATTGTAAGCTTGAGAGCCTCTCTACCTGTAGGACACTTTGTATTTAAAGTGAACTACTACTGATTGTGCTCAAGGGCAGGGCATTCCTCTCCTTTTGTATATCTTAATTATTGCTCCTACAACTGTATTGTACACCTACTGTACTTGTTTGTTACTTGTACTTTGTTGTTACTTGTATAGCGCTGTGTAATCTAGTGGCGCTTTATAAATACCTGATAATAATAATAAGATAATAATAAAAGAAGTAAACATGTTTGCTCGAGCGCAGTTGAATTTAATGTACGTCAGGTTAGCGCAACTTAAGAGCTCTGGTTAACTGTTATGCTCGAATAAAAAGTTGCACAAAAAAAACATCAAAAATACATTTAAAAGTACAGTTACTCATAACACTGTCTGATATAAAAATTATTTTTAAAAAAATTGCAATAAAAAGATAAGGTCTCAAAGATGTGAGGTCTGAGGTGTTAGAAAAAAAGGCATGCAAAGGACTTTAACATTTAGATACATACATATACATGTCTAAAATATGTATGTGTTTGTGTGTGTGTGTATAGATATGTGTGTGTACATATGTATTTATGTGTTTTACTGTATATTTACTGTACATATTTCACATTCCAATGTTCTTCAATTACAGGATAATTTTATTTTTAAATACATATTTCTGTATATATGTGTATACACCTATACCTGCATATCTATTCCTATAGATATATTTTACATGATCAGTATCAAATATATATAGAAATATTTATTTAATAATAAAAAAGTACTTTATTTTCTATGTGAAGAACATAGGAATGTAAAATATGCATTGTGCATCGTGCAATAATGCACTTTTTATTATTAAATACTAGTAACATTTATTTAAGAAAAAAAATAACATCTTGTAAGTGAAGAACACTGGAATGTGAAATATGTACAGCAAATATACAGTTTAACACATAGATATATGTGTATGTGCATTGGAGCCCTTTGCAGTCAAATAGCAGAAAACAATGCAATGTTTGTGTGTGTGTGTATATTTTATTTATATATATATATATATATATATATATATATATATATATATATATATATATATATATATATATATATGTGTGTGTGTGTGTGTATATATATATATATATATATATATATATATATATATACACATACATACACACAGTATATCTCATTACATCGGTAGCGAGTTAACAGTAGGATACAACAAAGCCACTACACCCCAGCTGCACACAGAACCCCCTTGGTAAAGACCAGGGAGGAAAAATCCTTGGCAGTAAGATTAATAGGGATCTAAGTGAAACGTGCCATCCTAAATGTTATAGACTCAGGCTAATACAGGATGAAGGCAAAGTGCTCATACATATAGAGCCAGAAGCATAAGCAAGCTTAGAATACATCAAGCATTATTAGACAAATACACATGCTGTTAGTTGCAGACAAGGAACAATAAAGTTGTAAGCAAAGTTCTCAACATAAAAAGGTTACTTTCAAGGAATTAGCAACCCTCCACAGTGCGGGATACAAGAGTCATTAGATAATCACAGTCAGGAGAAAGAGTGCCATACTCGTGATTCAAAGTGCTCCATCCTAGTGTAGACTGTAACACTTATGTCTTCACTGTCTCAAGCCATAACCTGTAAAGGTTTTTGTTCTTTTCATAAAGTCACAGGTGACACATTTCCCACATGGAAAATTACCTATGGGAAGATGACTTTTTAAACAATTACCTTTTAGAGGGAGTGGGGATAAACTGATTTCTGACTAGTTTGCCACGTTGGTTTGGAGTCCTTTTTGCAGTTAGATTAGGGTATTTGCCTACTTCATTTGCTATGTTGGTATCAATTGTCATGATAGGCCAGTGTTTTTTGAGAATACAATTTAGACTGTTCCAATGACAGTTATAGTTGGTTATTCGTCTAATGGGGGATTTCTTGACCTTTTAAAAAAGGTCATCTCTGTTCTCTCTTCTAACCTCAACCCTAGCTCTGAAAGTACTACTCTTAGAGTATCCTCTAGCCAGAAATCTCTCTTGCATTTCTTTAGCATGTTTATCATATCTCTCTTTAGAAGAGCAGTTGCGGCGGAGTCGTAGGAATTGACCTTTTGGAATTCCCTTTATCATATGAGTGTGATGGTGGCTAGATGCCATCAAAAGACTATTAGTGGCGGTTCCCTTCCTATAGTTCTCTGTAACTAGAAAAAAAAAATATTTTATTATTTTTACATCTAGATAAGAAATTACAGAAAGGCTAAATTGTAGAGTCAAATGTATGTTGGAGTCGTTAAGTTCATGGACAAAAGTATGCAAAAGATCTAAGCTACCTTCCCAAATTAGAAGGATATTGTCTACATATCTAAGCCAGAAGTGAACGTTGTCATTCAATAGATGGTTTTGATATACTGTGTCCATTTCCCACTTTCCTAAGTGGAGACAAGGATAGGTGGGGGTACATGTTGCCCCATTACTGTCCCTCTTAATTGTTTGAAGATTTTTCCGTCAAACATGAAAACGTTGTTCTCTAGGATGAAACGCAGTAGCTTGATGACAAATTTTGTGTGTCTATCAAATGTCTGTCCTCTACTTGACAAACACTCTTCACAAGTTTTTACCAATGTATTGATATATAAGTGCCTCTGCTAGTCATGTGACCTAGCCTATTTGTGTGTGTTTTATATTTGTTTTTGTATATTCTCTTGTGTTCCACTATTTGCACTTTTCTATGCAAACCATCTATTTTATGTTGTGAGTTTATACTCTATTCGTTTAGTGTCTAGACCTACAGACACATATTAAAATTCATAAATTTACATTTTCAAAAGAGTGCTTTATTCCCTATCTGTTTAAAGGAACATTTATCATGATGTATCCTGTCCCTCTTCTTATGGTAAATCTTTGATATTCTATATATAGGGTCGGCACCACATAGAAGTAGTATACTTCCCTAAATACTTTGTACAGCTAATACTTTGTACAGCTATATGTATATATATCAGCCAGTTATTATCTTGGCCATTTGCTTTAAATAAATATATATATATATATATATATATATATATATATATATATATATATATATATATATATATATATATATATATATATATATATACACACACACGCGTATATATATATATATATATATATATATATATATAATACAATTACTGGCCACTTTATTAGGTACACCTTGCTAGTACTGGGTTGGACCCCCTTTTGCCTTCAGAACTACCTTAATTCTTTGCGGCATAAATTCAACAAGGTGTTTGAAACATTCCTCAGAGATTTTGGTCCATATTGACATGATAGCATCACTCCGTTGCTGCAGATTTGTCGGCTGCACATCCATGATGCAAATCTGCCGTTCCACCACATCCCAAAGGTGCTCTATTGGATTTAGATCTGGTGACTGTGGAGGCCATTGGAGTACAGTGAACTCATTGTCATGTTCAAGAAACCAGTTTGAGATGATTTGAGCTTTGTGACATAGTGCATTATCCTGCTGGAAGTAGCCATCAGAAGATGGGTACACTGTAGTTATAAAGGGATGGACATGGTCAGCAACAATACTCAGGTAGGCTGTGGTGTTTAAACAGTGCTCAATTGGTACTAAGGGGCCCAAAGTGTGCCAAGAAAATATCCCCCACACCATTACACCACCACCATCAGCCTGAACCGTTAATACAAGGCAGGATGGATCCATGCTTTCATGTTTTTCACTCCAAATTCTGACCCTGCCATCTGAATATCGCACCTGAAATCGAGACACATCAGACCAGGCAACGTTTTTCCAATCTTCTATTGTCCAAATTTGGTGAGCCTGTTCAAATTGTAGCCTGAGTTTCCTGTTCTTAGCGGACAGGAGTGGCACCCGGAGTGGTCTGCTTCTGTATCTGTTCCAAGGTTGGACGTGTTGTGCATCCAGAGATGGTATTCTGCATACCTTGGTTGTAACAAGTGGTTATTTGAGTTACTGTTGCCTTTGAACAGGTGTACCTAATATAGTGGCCGGTGAGTGTGTGTGTATATACAGTATGTGTGTGTGTATATATGTATGTGTGTATATATATATATATATATATATATATATATATATATATATATATATATATATATATATATGTGTGTGTGTGTATATAAAAAAATATATATATGAGGACATTTTCATGTTCACAGACGAGGATGCGGACCTAATTAGATTTGGCTCTGTTGAGGAGCAACAAGTTGAAGAATCCAATCAATCCCTATATAACACCTGGGCGAAACTTAAACAACGAGAGATAGACCTTAATCTCCATGGTACATACCTCTCTGAGTATCATAAGAAGAGGATGTTACCAAGGGGTTTTAGGATTAGGAATGTTCCCACGATTGGGAGGTAAAATGTCGAATTTTGCACCAATTGGTGCAAAATTCGAAGTAAATGCTTATTTGATTTAATGCTGCTAGTAATTAGAGAGGCCGGACAATTACTCAATGAAGTTAAGAGAGAGATCCACACCTTTTGAGGATGAACAGCTTAATAAGCTAAGATCCGATAGCTCCTGTGACTGGCTAGACAAACTGTCAAAACAAGTGAAGGCGTACAAATAGGAACTTATCTCCTTTAAAAATCGAAAACTACAAACTGTAGGTCTAGACTACACACACAAGTGTCTATCGTTGGATGTTATCCCCGGATGAGAGAGAGCGTTTTAGACCCAGAAGAGAAAGGAGGTACACCAAGAAGGCCTTCAACCCTGTGGATACAAGCTTGGGGGACAACTCTGGTCCCGAAGTATTTACAGACCCCGAGGCCCCCCCCCATATAGGGGAATTATGACCAGATCAAGGGGGACAAGCAGAGCACAGCATTGGGACAATACGCGAGTCGAGGCCTCCAAACTACCACCATTAGCAACTTACTCCTTGTCGACTCGTTTTTTAGGACAAGGACAAGGCCGCACACGAGACGGGGGGCATGTCCCACTGCCCCCCAATTCAGAGAAGGTAGAGAGTACTGTGTTCAACATCCGTTCTAGACCTCTGAACACAGCTGAAATATCATTACTCAATAAGGGGTTGTCCTTTGTGCCCACCACGAAGATGAAAGCATTCAACTCATATATTGACATCCAAAAGTTTGGGAGGACTCTTTGGCTGAAAGAATACTTCAGAACTGAATCTGAATCCCTGACCAGGCTTAGAACTGTGGGTACATTTGATCCTAACTCCAATAACCCCACGATTACCACCTATACGAATTATCTAACCCAATTGACCCAGGAGACCACGTCTCCCAGAAGATTTAATGATAACCTAACAAAGGAGGAGAGACACGATAGTGATACGCCCAGCAGATAAAGGCGGTGCAGTAGTGGTGATGGACATAAGCCAATACAGGAAGGAGATCATAAGACAGCTGTCTGACAGTGAGATCTATGTCACCTTACAGAATGATCCAACGTTTGGCTTGAGATATTGACAAGAAAGTATTGGAATGGCGAGAGGCCGATATTATTACTGAACAAGAGGCTCGCTTCCTGAAAAGAGACTTTCCGATCACACCAATACTTTACACACTGCCAAAAATCCATAAAAATGCTGAGTGTCCACCTGGCAGACCGATTGTCTTGGCCAGGGGATCACTCCTTCAACCACGGCCGAGTTTGTGGATTTTTTTTCTACAGCCACTTGTCAAACAAATGAGATCATATATACTGGACTTCTCTGCCTTTATCCAACATATTGTCCATCTTAAAGACAGGGATACTGATTTACTAGTCACCATGGACGTTTCAAGCCTGTATACGGTGATCCAACAAACGCTTGGAATTGCAGCAGTTACCAACTGCCTGAGATGTGTCCCATACATTAGTCCGTCAGAACATGTCCTTGTGGAACTACTCACGATGTGCTTTGAAAATAACTTTTTTCACTTTAACACGTTCTACCTATAGATCACTGGAACAGCAATGGGGTCAAATGTGGCCCCATCGCTGGTGAACTTGTACATGGCTGAATATGAGACTCTCCAAATGAAGGTATATGAGGTGCCGTCCATAAAATTTTATTGCAGGTACATAGACGATCTGTTTCTGATCTGGCAAGATGATGAAAGCTCTCTGGAGGCATGGATTACATCACTAAATGAGATAAACAGCACTATCAGATTCCAACATGTGGTCAATGTAAACACTGTAGATTACATGGATGTAAGAGTGTTCAAGACAGATGGGTCATTGGGTACTACTCTGTTTAGAAAAGCACGGATCGCAATTCTACCCTGCACGCTAAAAGCTGCCATCAACCTGCCCTCATTTGTAATATACCAAAGGCACAATTCCAACGCGTCTTGAGGAACAACACCGACCTTGTAAGATGTAAACTACAACTGGCAGAGAGGATAGAGAGGTTTGTTCAACGTGGCTACAAAGCAAAGGACCTACGGGTCATGTGTGAACAAGCCATCCAAGCAGGAGGTGGAAGGGGACACAAGAGGACAGGATACTACCCCCCAGCTTACGTTTGTGACGACTTACACCCCGGATCAGTACCACATTACTAAAGCCATTAAGGAGGAATGGAAACTGATCCAAACAGAATCACACTACCATTTACTAAATGGGGTGCACCCCGTCTAGCATACTGCAGAGGGAGGGACTTGAGATTTAGGATCTTTGATCATGTGCCCATCCCAAGAAGAGGGGGAAATAGGGCCAATACCTTACTGCAGAAGGAGGCCAGATGGATACATGAACTGGGGACTTTGGCACCGAGGGGCCTCAATGTCCATGCTGGCTGGCAATGTTTTCTTTGATGGACTCCTATACGAGATATATATATAAATGAGAGTGCTTGAACTAATTTGGATTGATTGGTCTGGGTATTGTCCTTAGGACCATGAGAGTTCACTGTTCCATTGATAACTAGCATCTAGTTCAGATGGGCCAATTAGGGCTTGTCTTGGGAGCTTAGTGTGTTCTAGGTATTTTCCCTTTTAGAGTAGCCTTAGGGATTCATTTTTTATCTCAGTCTAACAATGTGTTATTCCGTTTAGAGTTCCACCATTAGATGAGCTTATAGCACGTTATTCAGTTTAGATCCTTGTTGACTGGGGTATTTGTTTTTAGCTACTGTATTGTTTTTTATTTGTTTGTCTCTATGTATCGTATGCAATAACCCTTTTATTTTTTAGGTTCACATATCACCTATTCACTTGGTTGGATTGATCCCCCTTCCTCTGGTCTGTCCGGGTATGTGGGGGTTCTGGGTTCTCTGTTTGGGGCTCTGATCCAGTTTTACTTGGGGTGTTGGAGGCACAGTCAGGGCTCATGGTGGAGCTTTTTGACGTCTTATGTTTTTGTGCTACTAAGGCGTGCAGGGCTTATGAATGGCTCGAGGTTTAAGGGGAGCAGAAGCTGGGTTACCTCTTGACGGGGGCGCTATGCCTAACTAGATGGCGATGGGTGTCTGAGTGGTTTTTACTCTGAGAATTTGGTGCTGTGACCCTGGATATTGTTAGGTCTGACCCCCCTGAGTAGGTTCGTTTAGCTATTGATCTACACACTGGCTGGTGTCATTTTTGTGACACTGGGTATGGTGTGGATGTGGTGTTTTTGGGAATGGGTGAATAGCCGACAAGGGCTCCTTTGATGCATTACTTGGTAGCAATAGTCATAACATAGGTAGCGCTTATTTTTGCATGTAAGGTGTGCGAAAGGCGGGGGGGCATCTGCTTGTCTTATAATGGTCAACACTTTTTGTATTCGATCGAGGGTTTCAGCCAATCGCATTTGAGTGAGTCGGTTCTGCGGCCCAATGGTAGATCGAGCTAGGTGACAGCTACAGGAGCTGCATGGTTTTGTTAAGAATATGTTTTTTTTTTAAAATACACAGTGTTGTTCTTGGACACCCGTGGGTTGTCAGGGTATGTCAGGTTAATGGGGCAGACCCCCTGTGTTGGAGTAGCGCCCCGGGGCATAATACTCAACGGTAAGAGCAGTCGTCACAGGTATATAGGGATGGCGGTAATGTTTGTGGTTGGAGTCTCCGGTTACTGATGTTTGGCTAACAGTAAGGTCGGTAACATAAGGGAGTTTCACCGCCACAACTACGTAACTAGTTGTAATAGGCGGAAGCATGTTTTGGTTTGATTTCCAATACTGTCATCTTTGTTTATGTTTATGTACCAGAGTCTAGCAAGTGAAGACCCGCATCGGCATCAGCAACACATGAATATAGGATCATGGAGGTACATGGAAGCAGAATGGCATTCACTTAATGAATCATGAGTCCTGGAAGGTGTAGGTAAGCCGTGCGGTTGAAGTCTTGAAAAAGGTACCCCATGAGCATTGTGTTGTGATTACGCTGACCAGCTGGGAATCCCTATTTAGTCCTGTTTTGTTGATAAGAGACCGGACTTTCATCTTGCTACCGGAGCATGTATTCACACTTAAGTGCCCGGATAGGAGCAAAGTAAAGGGACGGTACCTGTATCAGTTCACCGGAGCGTTTTTATTACACTAGGAGCCTGGATTATCATACGGACTGTTTGCTGGCCAGCCTCTAAATACATGCTAGCAGTTGGGGATATGGTTGATATCTATGTAATTGTGAGGTGCTATTATCTGCTTAACATTTTATCTGGTATTTAATATTGTAAATTTTGTGAAGGCAGACCTGATGTCTTTACCACCTCTTTAATAAACGTTTGGTTTACATGTGTTATTCTGTGCAACCTCGTCTTGCTTTGGTTCATATTATTTTATATAGAACCCTATCTCTTTAAGTGTTAAATTATATATATATATATATATATATATATATATATATTAGGGCTGCACGATTAATCGCCACGATTTCAAATCGCGGGAGTATGCAATTTATAACCCCGCCCACTATGACATCACCTATGACGTACAGGAAGGCTCCGCTGCCAAGGAGCTCTGCAAACCTCGCTTATTTAATTCAAACAGCGGGTTGTCTGTCGGATTTTAACTCCTGACATTCCGATCAAAACCTCCGGATCCACTTGTGTGACTGTGTATTGTAGCCTTAGACTGACGTTTCTGGTCAGCGATATCAGGTGATCTCCTACAAGCTGCTGCCAGGGAGCTCCGTAAAGCCTTGTTTGCTTTACTGATCTGACATATTTAGTGAAAAATAATGATTTAGGTACAAACTACAAACATTTTAAAGATAACGGTGTTGATTGGGTGATAGAATATCTTCATAGATGTACTAGTACTCAGCCACGTTATTATGTTTTGTGGTAAATTAATGTTTGTCAGAGCACTAACTATAGCCAGTGGTGTTCAAAGGGGACGACGACAAGAGGGGACAAATGCCCCTCTCTTGGTATTTTGGTCCTTATAGTTGAGCACAAGCACCTACTGATGCATGTATATATACAATTTGCTACAATGTAAAGTAGTGAGTGTACAGCCTGTATAACGGTGTAAATTTGCTGTCCCCTCAAAATAACTCAACACACAGCCATTAATGTCTAAACCATTGGCAACAAAAGTAAGTACACCCCTAAGGGGAAAAGTCCAAATTGGGCCCAAACTGTCAATATTTTGTGTTGCCACCATTCTTTTCCAGCACTGCCTTAACCCTCTTGGGCATGGAGTTCACCAGAGCTTCACAGGTTGCCACTGGAGTCCTCTTCCACTCCTCCATGACAACATCACAGAGCTGGTGGAGGTTAGAGACCTTGTGCTCCCCCACCTTCCGTTTGAGGATGCCCCACAGATGCTCAATAGGGTTTAGGTCTGGAGATATGCTTGGCCAGTCCATCACCTTTACCCTCAGCTTCTTTAGCAAGGCAGTGGTCATCTTGGAGGTGTGTTTGGGGCCATGTTATCATGTTGGAATACTGCCCTGCGGCCCACCAATTTGATGCAGTGTGCAGCGTATGGTCTGAGCACTGACAGGGTGACCCCTTCAACCTCTGCAGCAATGCTGGCAGCACTCATATGTCTATTTTCCAAAGACAACCTGTGGATTTGACGCTGAGCTCGTGCACTCAACTTCTTTAATCAACCATGGCGAGGCCTGTTCTGAGTGGATCCTGTCCTATGAAACTGCTGTATGGTCTTGCCCACTGTGCTGCAGCTCAGTTTCAGGGTCTTGACAATCTTCTTATAGCGTAGGCCATCTTTATGTAGAGCAACAATTCTTTTTTTCAGATCCTCAGAGTTCTTTGCCATGAGGTGCAATGTTGAACTTCCAATGACCAGTATGAGAGAGTGTGAGAGCGATAACACCAAATTTAACACACCTGAGATCTTGTAACACTAACAAGTCACATGACACCGGGAAGGGAAAATGGCTAATTGGGCCCAAATTGGACATTTCCACTTAGGGGTGTACTCACTTTTGTTGCCAACGGTTTAGACATTTAATTACTGTATGTTGAGTTATTTTGAGGGGACAGCAAATTTACACTGTTATACCGGCTGTACACTCACTACTTTACATTGTAGCAAACTGTCATTTCTTCAGTGTTGTCACATGAAAAGATATAATAAAATATTTACAAAAATGTGAGGGGTGTACTCACTTTTGTGAGATACTGTATATAGTTTGTGTCCAAAAATTCTGGCTCCCGAATGCGTTCGTGTGTTAGTAAGGAAGCCTGTGCCCTCAGACGTGTGCAAATGTGTACGTGGAGGAGGTTGTTTATTTAAGTAATCTAAAAAAAAATTATTTTTATTTTATCTAATTAATCGAAAAAACTATATGCAAACTAATCGATTATGAAAATAATCGTTAGTTGCAGCCCTATAACATAGGTATAGAAAAATATTTTACCAAAAAAACATCAGATCTATTTATTCATAAATCAATATTTCTATATATAGCAATTTCTGCTATGTGAAGAGCACTTTATTGTGAAATATTAATATTTCCTGACGGATTAACGCACTTGGTTAAACCTGATCGGGTTTTTTGCGACTTGTTGGGTGTTAGTTTTTTTGTTGTTTTTTTTTGTGCTCCATTGAGGTCTGTGGGAGAATATGTTAACGCGATTACTATATTGTAACTTCAGCTTTTTGCATGTCAGATTAGTGCACAAGTGAAAACTTTACTTTCAACATGTAATACGCTCTGCATCAGCACACAAAAAGCCGAAGTCGACTGCAGTTAGCGCACAAGCAGGATCGATAAATATCGCTCCATAGTGTATATTATAGAAACACATATCCTTCTATAGACTTGCATACAAACACACATTTATATAGGGCAACTTAGGTCAAACTGATAATACAGTGGTTTCCAGGACCTTTGGAGCAGTTTTAGCAATACAATTGGTCCTAGTGCCCTCAACATCATTTTATTTTGACAGGCTTGTTGTAACCTATTAAATGCAAAATTTTAATTATGCTGCTTGCATGGAACTAGCCCATTAATCAAGTTCCTTATTAATCATTGAAAAGGTCTGAAAATGGAAATATGATCTTTCCTGTATTCAGAATGAATGATGTGATATTATAAAGTTTGTAATTCTTATCCATCTGCCCCTTTCATCTCTCTTGTATGGAGTATTGGTATCATTCAAAGAACTTTGTTGAATTAATGAAATCCCCATCCCTCCTCTTTCTTCTTTTTTACAAGATTACATTCATAAGATTAAAGCTGTCCCCAGACTGTCTCCAGAGGGGGATTTAAAGATCTTTGTTGGCTTTGAGATGACTTTTGATGTATTCCCCTATTGGGTTCATCATTTCTTACATTCTGACAGTTCCCTTTGTTGAATTATAGAAACATGGAGATTGACAAGAGATAATGCATTTAGTAACGCAACCCCCTCACTTTCCCTCTCCCTCCAGATACTTCATTTTAGCCTCTCTTCACTTTCCTCCCAGTGCGCTGACATGAATTAAAATCTCTAAAGGTGGAATGAATCCCTGTTAGCACAGAGATAGCAGTATCCGGTATAGTTTATCTACTGGTTCACTTAAATTATCCTTACCACCCTAATACAATGTAGTTTATATGACTGCTATTAGTTCGGGTCATGCTATTTTAATAAATAGCTTCCTTTTTTTACATTTTCTTTTGAAAAGTATTTTCCATCTATTTAATAAAAAATAAAAAAATTATGTAAAATATTTAGTAACAGTTATTTGCATTTTTAGTATAAAAACAATAAAAAATACTTAAAGGGACATTATACACCCGTTTTTTTAGGAGGCTATCCTTTTTTAGTATGCAATGTAATATATGCCATCTAATGTGCTATGTTCGTAGAAGCGTGTATTTATATTTTTTTTAAAAGTAAAGATCCCGTTTTGCAATATACTTGCCAAACTCAGGTTGCCTGGGGGAATACGAATGTAAGCCATAGCCTGTGTGCTCCCTTTCCATAGCCTGCTCACTCTCTGTGTGTTCGAAAGTAAAGTGTGCATGTTGAGATTCCCTGATGACATCAGGGGTAATGTGAACTATGTGACAAGCCCAATAAAAGCTCGTTCACCGCTGGCTGCACATCTCTGTCTTAAAGGGACACTGAAGGCAAAAAAAAAAAAAGATGTACAAATGCAAAGAACCTACGAAAATAAAGACCTTTTACAATTCCCTATCCATTGAAAATACTTACCGTTTTGCAGCAATGTGTCCGAATTTTTAACCCTTTCCAAACCCACTTCGTTGGTAGCTTTTTCGTTTGTCTAATCAGGGCTGACAACACAGGTTGGAACATGGCAGTTTTCAGAGATGCGCATGCGCAAGCTAGTGCAACGTCATTTAATACGTCACCGGCTTCAAGTCTGTTCTGGATGTAGTAAACTCCTTTGAAATGCACATGCGTGATAGAAATTACTGGTGGTAATGTCGACATCAGTGCGGCAATCTGCGCATGCGCGAATAAACCGATCCGATTGCGCATTCGTAGGATGATGAAATCGCAAGCTAATTATATTCATAAACTCGCCATACGATTGGAAATTGATTTATACCATGTACGGCCCATATTTGAGGGCTGGCTGAAGTGATGTCATGCCTAAAATATAAAATTATATTATACAATTATCAGCATCGTTGGAGTATAAAAGAAGGTAAATTAGATTGGATTTATGTATGGGATATAAAATCTGTGGTCCGTTTGGAAGCAAAAAAACTAAAGTTCGTAATCCTTTAAGTAACTTTGACTTTAAAAGGATGGCCTGACACAGTTTTAGGTCTATGCTTGAAGATCATCAGCCGTTGATGTAAAACGGTAGCATCACACAATGTGTCTTAGCGCTGAAGTAGATACAATGCAGCAGATCCCAGCTGTTAAAGCGAAGTGGGATATGCTGAATTGTAACTACTCCAACGCTAAAACACGTTCTGTGATGCTGTCGTTTTGCATCAACGGCTGATGCTCTTCCAGCTTAAATCCAAAGCCGTCCTTTTTACATGCCGGGAGCTGGCACTTCAACTCTGCATGCATTTATGTTGGAGTGTGAGTTTAGATACTGGGGTATATATAATGTATATAACAGTGATTAGCGCATTCACATTAAGTGTCACACATGAGCACTAAATAATGTGGGCGTAAATAAACTATTGACAGGAGAAAAAAAGAGAACAAATCCGGATAAATAGCCAGTGCAGTAGAGTTTATTTTTCTGAGTAGTAGTTTAGCGGGGACAGCTTAAACTATCTGACAATGTTTCGCGCATGTCACATGCGCTTCTTCAGAGATAGTGGTTTGGGTGCCACAGGTGAGCCTTAATAGGCTGATACAGCCAATTAGAAAGGAGTAGGTTGATCTTAAGTAATGGGTGGATCACTTGAGCTCAGCTGTGGAAGCCAAAGTATTAACTCTATAGGACGATACATAGTTAGATTAAGAAGATGTACAAAAATATATTAATTGGCATAAACACTTAATGTTACAGGTTATTTACACATCTTAACATGAATGTAAAAAGGGAAAAGATTTTCTTGCATTACAATTTAAATGGTTAAAGATAAGAATGAAGACTAATAATAATAATAGGTAATAGAAAAGAGAGAGAGAGAACAATAAATGTAATAAACACATATAGTTTCTCTTATAAAGAGAAATAATACACAAACTAATGCACAAAGTAAGTAATAGAGTGAACGAAAAGATTGGTTAAATGAACAAACTAAAAACAAAAAAAACAACTAATAACTAAGTGAAAAAAATATATAAATTAAGTAACATACTTAGGGTTTGTTCTAAGTTAAAATGGTAGGGAAATATTGTAAAAGTCAAACTTGATATTGGGGTATCACTTTAGGGATTGACCGTTGCTTTTGAAAGTATAGTGTGGTCCTGTTTGCATCATATGTATGTGCAAAGGACATATATAGTATGTAATCAAGCTGCGGAATGTAAGTGGTCCCTAAATTGTTAGTTTGTTAATTGATTCTCTCTAATATACAAGGAGTAATTATATGTGGGATTAAGAGTAATTGAGCCTTATTGAGCATCTTATCTAGTAGCTTGTTGAATGTTTGGTCTTATGATTACAGAAATATTACATGTGAAAAGCTGAGAGTAGGATGGTTAGTGACAATTCATAACAGTACTAGCTGAGGATAAGGTGTATGTGTGTATCCTGACTGTTGGACCCAAGGGATGATTGCTAGGTTCTCTGATTCTGTATATTTGTTGTACCATCAAAAATGCTAAGAGATCTTGTGAACTCACAAGAAATCCTATCCGTATATCAGTAATGCTAAGAAAACTTGTGTACACTTCAAGAAATCTTATCCGTATATAATAAAAATATAAAGGTATAACAGAGGTATAAAAAAAATTTTTTTAGAATTAGAGGAATAGACAAAGTAGAGTAGCTTGCATATGCTCCTGAGTTAGTCAGTTGGAGCTCAAGGAGGGGAAAGAAGTATGAAGAATTTGATTTCTATAAGTTACTCTATGAATTGATTGACATCATATCTTCTATTGATCCCTGTGGGTGACCTAGTTTCTAATGTGAAGATCCAATAGACTTCTCTCTTGAGAAGTGTCTTAACTCTATCACCTCCTTGAGTATCTTTATCTATATGTTCTATTCCTTGGAAAGAGAAATTCCTAATATGATTAGTGTGTGTATGAAAATGTTTTGCTACTGGAGTTCTTGGTGAACTTTCTTCTATGGAGGTTAGATGTTCTATTACCCTGTCTTTAAGGGGACGAGTTGTGATACCCACATATTGGAACCCACATTCCCTACAGGTAACTAGATAGATAATAAATGTGGAGGTACAGTTAATCCTGTTCTTAATATGATAGGTTTTGCCTGTTTGGGTTGAGGTGAAGGTTGTACTTGGGTTAGTATAGTCACAGCTTTTGTAGCGGGCATGTCCACATCTGTAAAAACCAGCTGATGGTGTAAGCCAGTTAGTACGAGACTCAATTTTTTTTGTGGAATTTTTTCTTTACTATGTCACCCAGATTGGTGGCTTTCTTGGCTGCAAACTTGACTATATTATCCATTTTATGTTTAAGTATTGTGTCTCAGTTGAGGACTGGTAGATACTTTTTAATTATCCTACAAATTTGATAGAACTGACCACTATACTTTGTAGTAAAATATATAGGGTATTTATCTAGTGTTTGATTCATGTGGCTTATTTCTTGATTTGGTGAAGTGGTTTGTATATATGATTTCATTTTGGATTTTCGGTTAATGTCCCCCTCTGTTTTATTCAATAGAGTTTGTCTGTCCATTTTGGCTACCTGAGTCATTATATTCTTAAGTGATGATTTGTAATAACCTCTAGCTGTTAGTTTATCTATTAAGATCTTAGCTTCTCTGTAATAGATTTTCAATGTGGAGCAGTTTCTGCGTAAACAGAGAAACTGCCCTTTGGGTATGCCTTTTCTCCTGTGTGGCGCATGACACGAGTCAGCTCTGAGGATGGTATTTCTAGCTAATGGTTTGCTATAGTTAGAGATGAAGATATTATTGTCCTCATCATGTTGTAGATGTAAATCTAAGTATTCAATGTCTCTGTCATGGACCTTGTAGGTAAAGGTTAAATTTAGCTCATTCTGGTTAAGATATTGGATGAAATGTGGGATAGTTGTGTCTTTGTTATCATTGTAAAATCAAGTCATCGATATATCTACCGTAAGTAATGATATTAGTCTTGAGATGGCATTCACCCCCAAAGATGTGGCAGACTTCAAAGTAGCCCATATACAAATTAGCATATGAGGGGGCAAACTTTGCCCCCATGGCCGTGCCACATCTCTGGAGGTAATATGTCCCCTCAAATACAAAGAAATTATGTATTAAGAGAAACTGTGTGACTTCCAGTAGAAAATCAATGAAACTGTTGGGAAAATCAGTGAATCTTTCAAGCATGTATTTTAAAGCTTTAAGTCCTTCTGTGTGGGGAATGCTAGAATAGAGAGAGGAAACGTCTATGGTCAGCCATTTGTAATTGTCGTACCACTTCAGATTTTCTATTCTGTTGATTAAGTGGGTGCTGTCTCTAATGTAGCCTGGTAAAGATCTCACTATTGGTTGAAGCACGTTATCTAGCCAGTCTCCCAGCCTCTCGCATAGGGAACCCCTACTGGCCACTATGGGCTTCCCCGGTGGATTTATTAGAGTTTTATGAATCTTGGGTACTATGCGAAAGACTGGGACAATGGGATGATCAACCAAACAGTATTGGGCCATAGCTGGCTTCATTGAGCCTTTCTCGCAGGCTGTGTCAAGGAGATCCCTAAGTTCATTTCTGAATTTAATTGTTGGATTAAAGGTTAACTTGAGATATGTCTTGGTGTCTGCTAGTTGGGAGAGAACTTCGGTTCTATAGTCAGTTTTATTCAGAATGACTACAGCACCTCCCTTATCTGCCGAGGTGATAACTATGTCAGGGTTGGTTTGTAATATTCGTAGAGATTCTCGTTCTCCTAAAGTTAGGTTATCTCTTAATGTTTCTGTATTGTTGTAAATGGTATTATGTAATCTGGTGATGTCTTGTTCCACTAAATTTTGAAACATTTCTATAGAGTCACTTCTACTATTTACTGGGTAGAAGTATGATTTACTTTTAGTTGTGGTGCTGAATATAGGTATAGTGTTGTTTTTGCTGTGGTGTCTCAATGTAGAAGCTTGGAGTGAAATAAGATCATTCAAGTAACAAAGTTCTTCAAAACCTAGGCCTGTGTTTACTGGTAAATTCGAAGATAAATGCCCTTCTAGAGTATGTGTAGGGCTTGTGTTAATTAGGGTATTAGTGTCTTGTGTGAGTGTAACAGATTGCTGTGAGTTAGAGTCAGTGTTGTAGTTGTTAGCTAAGTTAGCATCGTTTTGGATCTGTGCAGTAAAGTGCTTTCTCAAGGTGATTTTCCTTACTAGTGCATTCAAGTCCAAAATGGTTGAGAAAAGGTCAAAGTTAGTGTTGGGTGCAAAAGATAGGCCTCTGTTAAGAAGTTGAGTTTGGTGATATGTGAGTGCAAAGTGAGACAAATTAATTACTGCTTCTTTACTATTTTCTTGATCCGACTCGGGTACCTGGAGGGTAACTCCTTTTTTGGAGTGCTGCTAGTGACTGGAATATTGACTAAAGTAGTGAGTGGTGTTCTGCCTTGTGATGTTGATGGATTGTCATACTCATTACTAGATCTATTAGTGTGTATGGTGTTGTCTTATAGATTGGGAGTGTTACATGATGTATCTGTCTCAATACTAGAGAAAGTTACTCTTTTGGCATTAGGTGTATAATGAGAGCTGTTTTTCCATTCATTACCTTTGCCTTGTTTTTTAGTATGAGATCTGTGTGGTCTGTTTTTCTGCCATGAATATACTATGTCTAACTCATAGTCCTTACTGTCCCTTTGATATTTAGTAACTTTCCTATTGGATAGTGTAGTATCGAGTTGTTGCATAGTGTCATCTAACTGTTTTTTATAATCTTTGTATTTTTGAGTGTCTGAGAATTTTGTGAGGTTGCTATCTAAGCCTTCTATTTCTATGAGTAGAAGTTCCCTTATATGTTTTTTATGTTTCAATAACTGTTGCATGAGAATGATGGAACAGTTAGTAAGATTATTGTTCCACTCCTCCATGAATTCAGGAATATTAACTGCAAAGGTAGGGTACTTTTTCATTCTCAGTCCTCTTGGGACCTTCCCCTCTTTGATGTATAGCTCTAAGAATTCAATGTCCCACCATAGGTTAGACTCCTTGTATTTTTTGTTTTCTAATGTAGAAAAAAATCGTGACTAAGTGACTTTCTGATATATCATCCCCTGTGCTAGAGCTGCCCTTGAGTGCTAGATTCATTATGTGTTTTCTTCTATCTTGGTCTAATACCCCTGTGGGATTGGTACCTTCAGTCATAATGAAAATAATGTAACAATAGTAGTAGATATATAGTATGTTATAGTCACCTTGAGTAATTAGAGAGACTAAACAGAAGAAACTCTGTAATATCTTGTGATTAGATATGGTCAAAATGACCTGGTTATAGTAAATCTTTACTCTATATATGTATGGGAAATACAGGCAAGAGAATTTGATGACACTCAAAATTTGATATATATATATAAAGTGGCCTACTGTGATATATTAGACAATGTGTATAAATGTAAATACTTGATCTTATATTGTATGAAGTTAACACAAAATTTATACACAAAACTGCTGTAAAGAAAAACAAGGAAAAAAGAATGGTTAGTTATTTTGTGGCTGTGATGGTATAGACTAGCTTTATCAGGGCTTGGATATCCACAGGGAGAACGAACAGATACGTTCAGTTGTATATTTTTATATATATATATATATATATATATATATAATATATAGTAGCCTTAGTCCTAGCAGATATCCCAAAGGCTAGGCAAAAAGTACCCCTGGTAGCTTGTATGTTCTGATCTTGTAGTGATAGGTTAGTCTGCCACAAAAGATATAATAGTCACTGTCAGAGTTCATCTAATAAAGGGTTCAATGTTCAATAATATAGCCCTTCTGTGAGTTGTTAATGGTAGGGCCTGCAGGCAGTCCAAAAAGAAAAATACTTTTACTCACAATCTGCGGCAAACAGTGCTTGGCGAGGCGTGGTGGTGATATGTTGGCTGGGGCTCTCTATCCGATGGTATGTCTGCTACTTCGCGGAGACTCGATCATACAGCAGTGGTACAGGTGATAATCCCGTTCCTCCGGTGATGATTGGTAAGGAAGACAGAAGCTGTTGGCCCCCGAGTATAACCTCAGTGATGTGGCCGTCGGCGTCCGTGCGTCCTCGCTCCACGGTGTCTGGCAGGTGGTGCACGTTGCACCCGTCTCTCCTCGATGATGTCAATGGCGTCAGCCCCAGTAGCGCTGTCTGTAACCAACTGCCTCTGTGTTCGAAGCCAAGTCTGTGGCAGGCCGGTGTGTTAACTGTACAGCGATGTTGATGCTGCTGTATCTAACTCCACAGTGTGGTGATAGTCCTTGCCGGGATGCCGGGAGCTGGCACTTCAACTCTGCATGCATTTATGTTGGAGTGTGAGTTTAGATACTGGGTTATATATAATGTATATAACAGTGATTAGTGCGTTCACATTGTGTCACACATGAGCACTAAATAATGTGGGTGTAAATAAACTATTGGCCTGGGGGCGTGCTTACAGGCAGGATCGGTCTGCCTTCCTTTTTAGCGCATGTTATCATTGCTTTGTATACGACACATTGGATATTTTGCAAGAAAAATATTATCCAAACGTTTATTTTTTATGCCAATGGGATCATATATTTTGCTTATTGTCCTTATTGCCTAATATCTAAACATTTTTTGAGTGTACACTGGCCCTTTACGTGGCATTTTGTTTAGCAGCAATGAACACACCTTTTTTGCTTATTTGTACTGAAAACATCCCTATAATGCATGTGAAAGAGCAGCATTTACATGTCAAAAATATTTTTGTCTGAAAAATGTTAAAGGGACAGTCTACTCTAAAAATTTTATTGTTTATAAAGATAGATATTCACCAGTTTTGCACAGCCAACATAGTTATATTAATGTACTTTTTACCTCTGTGTTACCTTGTATACTTTAAATGTTATACAGTATATTAATATAACAATATTGGTTGTGCAAAGCTGGGGAATGGGTAGTAAACCATTAGCTATCTTTTAAAAAAGAAAGTCTTAAAAAAACAAAAACAAAAACATCCGTTTTATTAGAAATTCTATTTTTAAATTAAATGCATTCTCACCCCAAACCCTGCTAAGAGGTTAAACTCATAGTTGCACATCTGGCACATTGCATGTCACTCTAGTTTTTGATACGGCCAGTAATTGTGGTTTTGGAGGATATGTACATATGTCACTATTGATTGGTTTAGTAACAATGTTTTTGCAGTAATTTTGCTGAGAACAGGACATCTCCAATAGAACTGATCATAGACTGGTCAGGAAAGCAAAACCTTTATTTAGCTAGCACTGGAATGTTTACCAGTCTACTGTGTCATAATGCTTGCACAAACATAATTTGCACGGAAGGGACAGCAATGGGAAACTTTACATTCAATTCATTCACATAAAATAGCATGTGAATTGTGCAACATAACACATAGATAAGCCATTTTGGAACCTGTGGTCCAATGAAGTACAAATTGAGCTCTTTAGCTACAATCGCCAATGTTACTTTTGGAGAAAAAAATAAGCATTTGAAGAAAAGAATCACTTGTGCACGAAGGTGGATCGATTATCCACTGGGAATGTGTGTTTGCCATTGGAGCAGGAAATATTGTAAAGGTAGAGGGAAGAATGGATTCTACAAAATATCAAGAAATCCTGGAAGCTATTGTCCCACAGTCCATGAAGTGTAGCTGAAAAGAGGTTGGATATTCCAACACAAGAGTAATCAAAAACATAGGTCAAAATCAAGCATGAACTACTTCAAGAAAACAATGATTAAGGTTTTGGTGTTCACAGGCTTGAATATTATTGAAACTCTCAGGTATGATCTCAAACGTGTAGTGCGTGCCAGATAAAGGTATTAGGTTAGGTATTCTGTAAAAAAGAGTGGCAAATTACTTGTAAGGCAAGAATAGACTGTTAGCTAGCTACATAAAGGGTCTCGGAGCTGATCTCAGCTAAAGGCAGTGTTTATGGTGTTCAGTCAGTTAAGTTAAGCAAATACAGTATGACTGCATTGTTTGTTTGTTTTTTAACCCCTTGCACCATATGGATGTAGGAACTATGTCTCTCAGTACTTTCAATAGCATACTGTGTTGACGTAGTATCTACATCCAGCAGAGCATGTTGCAGTCTGCAATGTCAGCTTAGATAGCGGTAGCTTCATCAAGGGTCTCTGGTAGTGCTTCCTTACTACATGTAGCCAGATCGCTGATCGTTACAGAGAGTGACACAATGCTTTGGAAGGGAGTGGGGAAATGGGTCCCTACACTACAGATAACAACATATAATAAATATAAAATAAAAAAAGAATAATTTGTTATTAGCAGAATGGCTGCCAGCAACAAACATAGCGAGGAGCAGTGGCAGGGGAGGATTAGAGAGATGTTTGGTGGGATCAGGGAGATTGGAGGGTGAGGAGGGATATATATATATATATATATATATATATATATATATATATATATATATATATATATATATATATATATAGCCCTAAACTGCAGACTGTCTGCCAGTACCTAAGATGGTGGTGACCATTGGGTGGGAAGGGAAGAGAGCTGTTTAGGAGGGATCAGGGGGTGGGAGGGTAATTCCTACACTATATAGCAAATATTGACCTTACAAACTAACTGAATAACCACTTCACTGCGAAGAATTTCAGAAGTGTGCTGCGCAGCGGCAATTAGTGGCTTTCTTTTTGCCAAAAACCAATGGCAAAGCCATGAATGTCTGTTGTTTCTAAACAAAGAGGACCCAGAGAAGCTTTTACAACCATTTTTCTTATGACTGCAGTAGTTGTGTGTAAATAATTTTAGTGTGAAACCCAAAGTGTGCAAAAAAGTTACCCAATTTTGTATTTGATCGTATTTGGTGGCCAAATAGTGGCATCAAATATACCAAAATGGGCCTAGATCAATACTTTGAGTTATCTAATATATATAGTTTTCATCGGTAAATAAAAAAAAAAAATCATAAAAAGCTCTCTTTCTGTTTAATCTGAGTGATAGTAAAAATGCTAAAACATCTCCAGTACTTTGGGCACGTTAATTATGTAGTGTTTAAGTTTGTTACCTTCAGAGGTTGTGTGAACTTTTTTTCCCCACTTACAAAAACAACAAAATGCTATTTGATGAGGGTTGCCCAAACTTTTGCATACAACTGTATGATTGTCTGTATAGTGCTGCTATACTGCTGGTAGACCTCACATCACTTAAGCTGTAGATGCAAAGTTCAGCACTAAAGTTGTTTATTTTATAGAAAAGGGGATGAAAACAGTATTGACTTAACTTTCGTCACTTTCAGGTTTTCAATATCCAGGTTCCCGAGGACCAAGATTTGCCCTCCGTTATGGGCAGGTAAACATATTTTAATATTCATTACTGTTTTATACTATTTGAAGTATTACAGTGTAGCTGTTTCACCTTTACAGATGAAGAAATAAGATTGTGAACCCTCCCAGTGTTTCCTGCCTCTTCAAGGGTCAACCCCTAGACCTCTCTCAGGATTTCCAACAGCTTGTTAGAATATTCCATTTAGGCCACACACCCTCAAAATGAGAGTTTTATTCCCTGTTTCAAAAACACCATGTTCTCAATAGATTTTGTTACATGGAAGTTTGTAAGGCTTCCCAAGGATTGCCTTTAATTTCGCACTCCTCTAATATCTTTCTTTTTCTCCTTTCTTTCTTTTTCTCCTTTCTTTCTTTCTTTCTTTCTTTCTTTCTTTCTTTCTTTCTTTTTCTCCTTTCTTTCTTTCTTTCCTTCTCTCTCTCTCTTTTCTCTCTCTCTCTTTTCTTTCTCTCTTTTCTCTCTCTCTTTTCTCTCTCTCTTTTCTCTCTCTCTTTTCTCTCTCTCTTTTCTCTCTCTCTTTTCTCTCTCTCTTTTCTCTCTCTCTCTTTTCTCTCTCTCTCTTTTCTCTCTCTCTCTTTTCTCTCTCTCTCTTTTCTCTCTCTCTCTTTTCTCTCTCTCTCTTTTCTCTCTCTCTCTTTTCTCTCTCTCTTTTCTCTCTCTCTTTTCTCTCTTCTCTCTTTCTCTCTCTCTCTTCTCTCTCTCTCTCTCTCTCTTTTCTCTCTCTCTCTCTCTCTCTCTCTCTCTCTCTCTCTCTCTTTTTCCTCTCTCTCTTTTTCCTCTCTCTCTTTTTCCTCTCTCTCTTTTTTCTCTCTCTCTTTTCTCTCTTTCTCTCTCTCTCTCTTTTCTCTCTCTCTCTTTTCTCTCTCTCTCTTTTCTCTCTCTCTCTTTTCTCTCTCTCTCTTTTCTCTCTCTCTTTTCTCTCTCTCTTTTCTCTCTCTCTTTTCTCTCTCTCTTTTCTCTCTCTTTTCTCTCTCTTTTCTCTCTCTTTTCTCTCTCTTTTCTCTCTTTTCTCTCTCTCTCTCTCTCCTCTCTCTTTTCTCTCTCTTCTCTCTCTTTTTTTCTCTTTTTTCTCTCTTTTTCTCTCTCTTTTTCTCTCTTTTTTTTCTCTCTTTTCTCTCTCTCTCTCTCTCTCTCTCTCTCTCTCTCTCTCCTTTCTCTTTTCGTTCTCTCTCTCTCTCCTTTCTCTTTTCGTTCTCTCTCTTTTCTCTCTCTCATTTTTCTCTCTCATTTCTCTCTCTCTCATTTTCTCTCATTTTTCTCTCATTTCTCTCTCTCATTTCTCTCCTCTCTCTCTCCTTTCTCGTTTCTCTCTTCTCTCTTTTCTTTCTCTCTTTTCTTTCATGTAATTGGCAAGAGTCCATGAGCTAGTGACATATGGGATATACAATCCTACCAGGAGGGGCAAAGTTTCCCAAACCTCAAAATGCCTATAAATACACCCCTCACCACACCCACAATTCAGTTTTACAAACTTTGCCTCCTATGAAGGTGGTGAAGTAAGTTTGTGCTAAGATTTCTACGTTGATATGCGCTTCTCAGCATTGTTGAAGCCCGATTCTTCTCAGAGTACAGCGAATGTCAGAGGGACGTGAAGGGAGTATCGCTTATTGAATACAATGATTTCCCTAACGGGGGTCTATTTCATAGGTTCTCTGTTATCGGTCGTAGAGATTCATCTCCTACCTCCCTTTTCAGATCGACGATATACTCTCAATTTACCATTACCTCTACTAATAACTGTTTTAGTACTGGTTTGGCTATCTGCTATATGTAGATGGGTGTCTTTTTGGTAAGTATGTTTTTTATTACTTAAGACACCTCAGCTATGGTTGGACACTTTATATAAAGTTCTAAATATATGTATTGTACTTATATCTGCCATGAGTCAGGTTCATGAATTTCCTTCTGCAGACTGTCAGTTTCAGATTTGGGGAATATAAACATTTTTTTAAGAAATGTATTTCTTACCTGGGGTTTAGTCTTTTTTTCAATTGACTACTTCTTGCAAATTGCGCGCGGTATTATGCCCGCGGGTGTGTCAAATGCTAAACTTTATTGCGTCATTCTAGGCGCGAAAATATTTTTGGCGCGGAAAAATACGTCTATGACGCAACTTCGTCATTTCCGGCGTCATACTTGACGCCGAGACCTTTCACACGGTTGCGTCATTGGTGACGCGAGTGTGTCATTTCCGGTTATTTTTGGCGCCACAAAAGTTTAAGTTACATTGTGCGTCATACTTGGCGCCAAACTTTTTCATTATTTCAATACCCCATGAATGTTTGGCTTCTGCTTTTTACTCTATCAGAGGGCTATGCTATTTGCTTTGTTTCCCATTCCTGAAACTGTCATATAAGGAAATAGATTATTTTGCTTTATATGTTGTTTTTTCTCTTACATTGTGCAAGATGTCTCAATCTGATCCTGTCTCAGAAGTTTCTGCTGGAACATTGCTGCCTGACATCGGTTCTACCAAAGCTAAGTGCATTTGTTGTAAAATTGTAGAAATTATTTCGCCGAATGTCATTTGTAATAGTTGTCATGATAAACTTTTACATGCAGATAGTGTATCCATCAGTAATAGTACATTGCCAGTTGCAGTTCATTCAACTTCTAATGTGCATGATATACCTGTAAATTTTAAAGAATTTGTTTCTGATTCTATCCTGAAGGCTTTGTCTGCATTTCCACCTTCTAATAAACGTAAAAGGGTCTTTTAAAACTTCTCATTTAGTTGATGAAATTTCAAATGACCAACAACATAATAATTTATCCTCTTCTGATGAGGATCTATCTGATACAGAAGATCTTTCCTCAGACATTGACACTGACAAATCTACTTATTTATTTAAAATAGAGTATATGCGTTCTTTATTAAAAGAAGTGTTAATTACTTTGGATATTGAGGTAACTAGTCCTATTGACGTTCAGTCTAATAAACGTTTAAATGCTGTTTTTAAACCTCCTGTGGTTTCTCCAGGGGTTTTTCCTATCCCTGAGGCTATTTCTGATATGATTTCTAGGGAATGGAATAAGCCAGGTACTTCTTTTATTCCTTCTTCAAGATTTAAAAAATTGTATCCTTTTACCAGGAAAATCTATAGAGTTTTGGGGAAAAATCCCCAAAGTTGATGGGGCTATTTCTACTCTTGCTAAATGTACCACTATTCCCATGGAAGATAGTACTTCCTTTAAGGATCCTTTAGATCAGTGATTTTTAACCTTTTTTTTGCCGTGGCACACTTTTTTACATTAAAAAATCCTGTGGCACACCACCATCCCAAAATTTAAAAAAAATCACACATTGTAGCCTAATACAGCATATATATATATACACATACACACAAACACACACATACTGTATGTATTGTGCTGTTATGCCATGCCTCCTACAAACTACCCCTGCACTGGGAGTAAAAAACAAGCAAAGTTTAAAAAATATGTCACACTGTTGTCAGTCTGCCGTGGCACACCTGAGGATCTCTCACAGCACACTAGTGTGCCACGGCACACTGGTTGAAAAACACTGCTTTAGATACTAAGCTTGAATCTTATCTAAGGAAGGCCTATTTATATTCAGGTCATCTTCTCAGACCTGCAATTTCTTTGGCTGATTTTGCAGCTGCATCAACTTTCTGGTTGGAGAATTTAGCGCAACAAGATTTGGATTCTGACATATCTAGCATTATTCGCTTACTGCAACATGCTAATCATTTTATTTGTGATGCCATTTTTGATATTATCAAAATTGATGTTAGATCCATGTCTTTAGCTATATTAGCTAGAAGAGCTTTGTGGCTTAAATCTTGGAATGCTGATATGACATCTAAATCTAGATTACTATCTATTTCTTTCCAAGGTAATAATTTATTTGGTTCTCAGTTGGATTCTATTATTTCAACTGTCACTGGGGGAAAGGGAGTTTTTCTGCCTCAGGATAAAAAAACCTACGGGTAAATCTAAGGCTTCTAACCGTTTTTGTTCCTTTCGTCAGAATAAGGAACAAAAACTCATTCCTCCCCCCAAGGAATCTGCTTCCAATTGGAAGCCTTCCTCAAATTGGAATAAATCCAAGCCATTTAGGAAACCAAAGTCAGCCCCTAAGTCTGCATGAAGGTGCGGCCCTCATTCCAGCTCAGCTGGTAGGGGGCAGATTAAGGTTTTTCTAGGATATTTGGATAAAATCTGTCCAAAATCATTGGATTCAGAGCATTGTCTCTCAAGGGTATCGAATAGGATTCAGAGTAAGACCTCCTGTGAGAAGATTTTTTCTCTCACGTATCCCAGTAAATCCAGTAAAAGCTCAGGCTTTCCTGAAGTGTGTTTCAGACCTGGAGTCTTCAGGGGTAATCATGCCAGTTCCTCCTCAGAAACAAGGTTTGGGGTTTTATTCAAACCTATTCATTGTACCAAAGAAAGAAAATTTATTCAGACCAGTTCTGGATCTGAAAATTTTGAATCGTTATGTAAGAGTACCAACTTTCAAGATGGTGACTATAAGGACTATTCTGCCTTTTGTTCAGCGTGGACATTATATGTCCACAATAGACTTGCAGGATGCATACCTTCATAGTCCGATTCGTTCAGAACACTATCAGTTTCTGAGATTCTCTTTTCTAAACAAGCATTACCAATTTGTTGCTCTTCCATTTGGCCTAGCAACAGCTCCAAGAATGTTTTCAAAGGTTCTGGGTGCCCTACTATCTGTAATCAGAGAACAGGGTATTGCGGCGTTTCCTTATTTGGACGATATCTTGGTACTAGCTCAGTCTTTACGTACTGCAGAATCTCACACGAATCAACTAGTGTTGTTTCTTCGGAAACATGGTTGGAGGATCAATTTACCAAAAAGTTTCTTGATTCCTCAGACAAGGGTCACCTTTTTAGGCTTCCAGATAGATTCAGTGTCCATGACTCTGTCTCTAACAGACAAGAGACGTTTAAAATTGGTTGCAGCCTGCCGGCACCTTCAGTCTCAGTTATTCCCTTCAGTGGCTATGTGCATAGAAGTTTTAGGTCTCATGACTGCAGCATCGGGCGCGATCCCCTTTGCTCGTTTTCACATGAGACCTCTACAGCTTTGTATGCTGAATCAATGGTGCAGGGATTATACAAAGATATCACAATTAATATCCTTTAATCCCAATGTACGACACTCTCTGACATGGTGGATAGATCACCATCGTTTAATTCAAGGGGCTTCTTTTGTTCGGCCAACCTGGACTGTGATCACAACAGATGCGAGTCTTTCAGGTTGGGGAGCTGTTTGGGGATCTCTGACAGCACAAGGGGTTTGGAAATCTCAAGAGGCGAGATTACCAATAAATATTTTAGAACTCCGTGCAATTCTCAGAGCTCTTCAGTTTTGGCCTCTGCTAAAGAGAGAACCGTTCATTTGTTTTCAGACAGACAATATCACAACAGTGGCTTATGTCAATCATCAGGGTGGGACTCACAGTCCCCAAGCTATGAAATAAGTATCTCGGATACTTGTTTGGGTGGAATCCAGCTCCTGTCTAATCTCTGCAGTCCATATCCCAGGTGTAGACAATTGGGAGGCGGATTATCTCAGCCGCCAGACTTTACATCCAGGGGAGTGGTCTCTCCATCCAGATGTGTTTTCTCAGATTGTTCAGATGTGGGTTCTTCCAGAGATAGATCTCATGGCCTCTCATCTAAACAAGAAACTTCCCAGATACCTGTCCAGGTCCAGGGATGTTCAGGCGGAAGCAGTGGATGCACTGACACTTCCTTGGTGTTATCATCCTGCTTACATCTTCCCGCCTCTAGTTCTCCTTCCAAGAGTGATCTCCAAAATCATCATGGAACAGTCATTTGTGTTGCTGGTGGCTCCAGCATGGCCACACAGGTTTTGGTATGCGGATCTGGTTCGGATGTCCAGTTGCCCGCCTTGGCCACTTCCGTTACGGCCAGACCTACTATCTCAAGGTCCGTTTTTCCATCAGGATCTTAAATCATTAAATTTGAAGGTATGGAAATTGAACGCTTAGTACTAAGTCATAGAGGTTTCTCTGACTCAGTGATTAATACTATGTTACAAGCTCATAAATCTGTCTCTAGAAAGATTAATTATAGAGTTTGGAAGACTTACATTTCATGGTGTTCTTCTCATAAATTCTCCTGGCATTCTTTTAGAATTCCTAGAATTTTACAGTTTCTTCAGGATGGTTTGGATAAGGGTTTGTCTGCAAGTTCCTTGAAAGGACAAATCTCCACTCTTTCTGTTTTATTTCACAGAAAGATTGCTATACTTCCTGATATACACTGTTTTGTACAGGCTTTAGTTTGTATTAAGCCTGTTATTAAATCAATTTCTCCTCCTTGGAGTCTTAATTTGGTTCTGAAGGCTTTACAGGCTCCTCCATTTGAACCTATGCATTCTTTGGACATTAAACTACTTTCTTGTTTCTTTTGGCCATCTCTTCTGCTAGAAGAGTTTCTGAGTTGTCTGCTCTTTCTTGTGAGTCTCCTTTTCTGATTTTTCACCAGGATAAGGCAGT
>NC_069504.1:471766213-471771213 GCF_027579735.1 Bombina bombina | reverse complement strand
GGTAATGCTGGAAGCTGTCATTTTCCCTATGGGGTCCGGTAAGCCATTTTCTTAGTTTTAAATATAAGAATAAAGGGCTTCACAAGGGCTTTAAAGACTGGTAGACATTTTTCTGGGCTAAAACGATTAATTTATAAGCATATTTAATGGTTTATAACTTTGAAGAGTTATTTTAATCTTGGGAATTGTGTTAAAAGAACGGCAGGCACTGTATTGGACACCTTTTTCACTGGGGGCCTTTCCTAGTCATAGGCAGAGCCTCATTTTCGCGCCACTAATGCACAGTTGTTTTTGAGAAGCAAGGCATGCAGATGCATGTGTGAGGAGCTCAGATCCACTGAAAAAGCTTATTGAAGGCGTCATTTGGTATCGTATTCCCCTCTGGGCTTGGTTGGGTCTCAGCAAAGCAGATACCAGGGACTGTATAGGGGTTAAATGTAAAAACGGCTCCGGTTCCGTTATTTTAAGAGTTAAAGCTTTCAAATTTGGTGTGCAATACTTTTAAGGCTTTAAGACACTGTGGTGAAATTTTGGTGAATTTTGAACAATTCCTTCATACTTTTTCACATATTCAGTAATAAAGTGTGTTCAGTTTAAAATTTAAAGTGACAGTAACGGTTTTATTTTAAAACGTTTTTTGTGCTTTGTTATCAAGTTTATGCCTATTAACATGTCTGAACCATCAGATAGACGATGTTCTGTATGTTCAGAAGCCAAGGTTCCTCTCCATTTAAATATATGTGATGTATGTGAGAAACAAAGTAGGGACAATGATGCCACTGATAATAATGTTGCCCAAAATGATTCCTTAAGTGAGGGGAGTAAGCATGGTACTGCATCATCTCCTTCTATGTCTACACCAGTCTTGCCCACTCAGGAGGTCCCTAGTTCATCTAGTGCGCCAATCCTCCTTACTATGCAACAATTAACGGCTGTAATGGATAATTCTATTAAAAACATTTTAGCCAAAATGCCCACTTATCAGCGAAAGCGCGACTGCTCTGTTTTAGATACTGAAGAGCATGAGGACGCTGATGATAATAGTTCTGACATGCCCTTACACCAGTCTGAAGGGGCCAGGGAGGTTTTGTCTGAGGGAGAAATTTCAGATTCAGGAAAAATTTCTCAACAAGCTGAACCTGACGTTATTACATTCAAATTTAAATTGGAACATCTCCGCGCTCTGCTTAAGGAGGTGTTATCTACTCTGGATGATTGTGACAATTTGGTCATTCCAGAGAAATTATGTAAGATGGACAAGTTCCTAGAGGTCCCGGTGCCCCCCGAAGCTTTTCCTATACCCAAGCGGGTGGCGGACATTGTAAATAAAGAATGGGAAAGGCCCGGCATACCTTTTGTCCCTCCCCCTATATTTAAGAAATTATTTCCTATGGTCGACCCCAGGAAGGACTTATGGCAGACAGTCCCCAAGGTCGAGGGGGCGGTTTCTACTCTAAACAAACGCACTACTATCCCTATAGAAGATAGTTGTGCTTTCAAAGATCCTATGGATAAAAAATTAGAGGGTTTGCTTAAAAAGATGTTTGTTCAGCAAGGTTACCTTCTACAACCAATTTCATGCATTGTTCCTGTCACTACAGCAGCGTGTTTCTGGTTCGAAGAACTAGAAAAGTCGCTCAATAAGGAATCTTCTTATGAGGAGGTTATGGACAGAATTCAAGCACTTAAATTGGCTAACTCTTTTACCTTAGACGCCACTTTGCAATTAGCTAGATTAGCGGCGAAAAATTCAGGTTTTGCTATTGTGGCGCGCAGAGCGCTTTGGCTAAAGTCTTGGTCAGCGGATGTGTCCTCCAAGAACAAATTGCTTAACATCCCTTTCAAGGGGAAGACGCTGTTTGGCCCTGACTTGAAAGAGATTATTTCAGACATCACTGGGGAAAAGGCCACGCCCTTCCTCAGGATAGGTCTTTTAAGGCTAAAAATAAGCCAAATTTTCGTCCCTTTCGCAGAAACGGACCAGCCTCAAATTCTACATCCTCTAAGCAAGAGGGTAATTCTTCTCAAACCAAGCCAGCCTGGAGACCGATGCAAGGCTGGAACAAAGGTAAGCAGGCCAAGAAGCCTGCTACCGCTACTAAGACAGCATGAGATGTTGGCCCCCGATCCGGGACCGGATCTGGTGGGGGGCAGACTCTCTCTCTTCGCTCAGGCTTGGGCAAGAGATGTTCAGGATCCTTGGGCGCTAGAAATAGTTTCTCAAGGTTATCTCCTGGAATTCAAAGAACTACCCCCAAGGGGAAGGTTCCACAGGTCTCAATTGTCTTCAGACCAAATAAAAAGACAGGCATTCTTACATTGTGTAGAAGACCTATTAAAAATGGGAGTGATTCATCCTGTTCCATTAGGAGAACAAGGGATGGGGTTTTACTCCAATCTGTTCATAGTTCCCAAAAAAGAGGGAACATTCAGGCCAATTTTGGATCTCAAGATCCTAAACAAATTTCTCAGGGTTCCATCGTTCAAAATGGAAACCATTCGGACAATTCTTCCTACCATCCAGGAAGGTCAATTCATGACCACGGTGGATTTAAAGGATGCGTATCTACATATTCCTATCCACAAGGAACATCATCGGTTCCTAAGGTTCGCCTTTCTGGACAAGCATTACCAGTTTGTGGCACTTCCATTCGGATTAGCCACTGCTCCAAGAATTTTCACAAAGGTACTAGGGTCCCTTCTAGCGGTGCTAAGGCCAAGGGGCATTGCAGTAGTACCTTACTTGGACGACATACTGATTCAAGCGTCGTCTCTGCCACAAGCAAAGGCTCATACGGACATTGTCCTAGCCTTTCTCAGATCTCACGGGTGGAAAGTGAACGTAGAAAAAAGTTCTCTATTCCCGTCAACAAGAGTTCCCTTCTTGGGAACAATAATAGACTCCTTTGAAATGAAGATTTTTCTGACAGAGGCCAGAAAATCAAAACTTCTAAGCTCTTGTCAAGTACTTCATTCTGTTCTTCTTCCTTCCATAGCGCAGTGCATGGAAGTAATAGGTTTGATGGTTGCGGCAATGGACATAGTTCCTTTTGCGCGCATTCATCTAAGACCATTACAACTGTGCATGCTCAGACAGTGGAATGGGGATTATACAGACTTGTCTCCGACGATCCAAGTAGATCAGAGGACCAGAGATTCACTCCGTTGGTGGCTGACCCTGGACAACCTGTCACAAGGGATGAGCTTCCGCAGACCAGAGTGGGTCATTGTCACGACCGACGCCAGTCTGGTGGGCTGGGGCGCGGTCTGGGAACCCCTGAAGGCTCAGGGTCTATGGTCTCGGGAAGAATCTCATCTCCCGATAAACATTCTGGAACTGAGAGCGATATTCAATGCTCTCAAGGCTTGGCCTCAACTAGCAAAGGCCAAATTCATAAGGTTTCAATCAGACAACATGACGACTGTTGCATATATCAACCATCAGGGGGGAACAAGGAGTTCCCTGGCGATGGAAGAAGTGACCAAAATAATTCAATGGGCGGAGATTCACTCCTGCCACTTGTCTGCAATCCACATCCCAGGAGTGGAAAATTGGGAAGCGGATTTTCTGAGTCGTCAGTCATTTCATCCGGGGGAGTGGGAACTCCATCCGGAAATCTTTGCCCAAATAACTCAATTATGGGGCATTCCAGACATGGATCTGATGGCGTCTCGTCAGAACTTCAAGGTTCCTTGCTACGGGTCCAGATCCAGGGATCCCAAGGCGACTCTAGTAGATGCACTAGTAGCGCCCTGGACCTTCAACCTAGCTTATGTATTTCCACCGTTTCCTCTCATTCCCAGGCTGGTAGCCAGGATCAATCAGGAGAGGGCTTCGGTGATCTTGATAGCTCCTGCGTGGCCACGCAGAACTTGGTATGTAGACCTGGTGAATATGTCATCGGCTCCACCATGGAAGCTACCTTTGAGACGGGACCTTCTTGTTCAAGGTCCGTTCGAACATCCGAATCTGGCCTCACTCCAACTGACTGCTTGGAGATTGAACGCTTGATTTTATCAAAGCGTGGGTTCTCAGATTCTGTCATTGATACTCTTATTCAGGCTAGAAAGCCTGTAACTAGAAAAATTTACCATAAAATATGGAAAAAATATATCTGTTGGTGCGAATCTAAAGGATTCCCATGGAACAGGATAAAAATTCCTAAGATTCTATCCTTTCTACAAGAGGGTTTGGAGAAAGGATTATCTGCAAGTTCTTTGAAGGGACAGATTTCTGCTTTATCTGTTTTACTTCACAAAAAGCTGGCGGCTGTGCCAGATGTTCAAGCTTTTGTTCAGGCTCTGGTTAGAATCAAGCCTGTTTACAAACCTTTGACTCCTCCTTGGAGTCTCAATTTAGTTCTTTCAGTTCTTCAAGGGGTTCCGTTTGAACCCTTACATTCCGTAGATATTAAGTTATTATCTTGGAAAGTTTTGTTTTTGGTTGCAATTTCTTCTGCTAGAAGAGTTTCAGAGTTATCTGCTCTGCAGTGTTCTCCTCCTTATCTGGTGTTCCATGCAGATAAGGTGGTTTTGCGTACTAAACCTGGTTTTCTTCCGAAAGTTGTTTCTAACAAAAATATTAACCAGGAGATAGTTGTGCCTTCTTTGTGTCCGAATCCAGTTTCAAAGAAGGAACGTTTGTTGCACAATTTGGATGTAGTTCATGCTCTAAAATTCTATTTAGAGGCTACAAAGGATTTCAGACAAACATCTTCCTTGTTTGTTGTTTATTCTGGTAAAAGGAGAGGTCAAAAAGCAACTTCTACCTCTCTCTCTTTTTGGCTTAAAAGCATCATCCGATTGGCTTATGAGACTGCCGGACGGCAGCCTCCTGAAAGAATCACAGCTCACTCCACTAGGGCTGTGGCTTCCACATGGGCCTTCAAGAACGAGGCTTCTGTTGATCAGTTATGTAAGGCAGCGACTTGGTCTTCACTGCACACTTTTACCAAATTTTACAAATTTGATACTTTTGCTTCTTCGGAGGCTATTTTTGG